>NC_133617.1:1582500-1882500 GCF_048593235.1 Sminthopsis crassicaudata | reverse complement strand
TGAAATATGATATAGTAACAATTGCTTGTAAACATTTAAGAAAATAAATAAATACAATTTTAAAATGATTAAAAACAGCTGAAACATGTCCTAAACTGCACATAAGTGGTCTAATGCTTCTCTAAAGTTCTCATACACATGAACACTATGGAAAACATGGAAACACCATGTAAGACATTCATGACTCTTTATACCCCATTACTCTACAGATGAGCCCACATTAACTATCATCAGACACAACTTCATATGTATTGTTTGTTCTCTAAGACACATCAGAACGCCTGTTTGAAAATTTGATGATCATTACCACAATCTCTGTCAAGGATATTTGTCTCTGACGAATACAGATATTCGTGGATTGCATAAGAGGGCTGATAAAAACTCAAATCCTCTATGACAAATAGTATTTCAGAGCTGAGGATCACATATATACCCACACGTCACAGTAGGGAAGATTCTGCCTTTTTGTGAAGGAGACTTATTCAACTTATCCAGCCATGCTCTGTCTCATCAGGATCAAGGAAAAATAATCCCAGAATAGAACAGATTGCCTCTTCTCTTGACCAGACTTCCTGCTGTTTATATCATCTGGCAACAAAGGCCCTAGATGAAGGCTTCTCATGAATCCCTCACTTAGACAGCTCTGACATGTTTCCACAAGGACATCTAGAGTTAATTCCTATGCTCTTTGAGCTTAAAGTTTTGTTTTGACTCTTCTCTAAGTATATGGTCAGGACTATTTATAATTTTAATGTTAGTGATACAACAAAGATCCCAATTGCTTTTTCTCCAAGAGCCTTAAATATTGAATCTGTATCAGTAAAGAAATTATAGTTAAATAATGTTAGGTTAAATCAGGAGAGCTTTAAAATAACGAATGTGGATAGAAATGGAGAGAGGCTTCCAGTCCTTCACCTTTTCATATGCATACTTCCACATTCAATACTGACTTCTATTTCCTTTAAAGCAAACAATCTAAATATTTATTATTTCTCTTCCATGAAATCATCCCCAAATTTCTTCTTTCTTCTGAACACACAAAACAGTCACCCATCTGACTGACCATTGACAGAGTTCACTAAGCAGCCAGCTTAAACTACAGTGCCCAGAGGGTTCTCTTTTCAGTTTGGAAAAGATGAGGTGCTTTCTGAAATGTCACTCCTTGCACCGAATGCTTCTGCTCTCCTTCTGTGCCCATTATTAAAGTTAATAATAATAAGAATGTTCTCAAACTCTTATCATTCGTAAATGTAAATATGAAGTTCTTAGGACAGCTCTGTGCATAAGCTTCCCAGTGCTGCCTAAAACAAGCACCTTATACATCAGTGCTCATGCTCAGTTTCCTTTTATAAATAATTCTCATCTCAATAAATTCTGGACTAATAGTGAGGGACTAAGAGATTATGAAGAATGAAGCTCATAGAATAAGGTAGAAACCACTGAAAGTTCATTCAACTTAAAGCCAATAACAGTAAGATTTAATCAGTTCTCTTCCTTCTGTAAAATGTGTAGTGTTGAGTAAACACTTTAACTTCTCCAATCATTACTGAACTCATCTGTATAATGGGCAAATAGAACTAGTTTTGCTTTCAGATCCTTTCTTGGGTTGAAGTCTAAAAGCCTTCTTGGCTCACAATATGGTTGCTTTTTTAGGAGTTGCTTATTTTCTCTGATGATGAGGACAGTGGTTTTGTTCAGTCACTAGAGAGCTAAACTGATCTAAGAAAACCCAGATTAATTAGTATCCCAGTTAATCTTTAGCTGCATAACAACCATCTAACTTTTCTCAGTCACAGTAGTCTCTGGTATAAACGGGAGTTATAAGAATATCTTCATTATGAGGTTGTTGTGAGGATCAAAAGAAATACATATATAAACTTTTTTTTTAATTTTGAAAGATATACACAAATGCAGTTGTTTTTACTGCTGCTGCTCCTGCTACATCTACTACTAATACTACTGCTGTGACTGCTAGATTGTACAGAAGAACAAAGAATGTATTAGGTTCTATCTCATTCACCTGGGGTAAACGGTAGAGGTCAAGCAGGGTCCCCATCTGAATAGAGAGAGATGATGTGGCTCCTCCAATGGCAGCCATAACCTTTCCTCCCTCTCTGCAGTTGTAATTAGGGAGGGGCTGGTGTGTTCCAGACAGCCACTGCAGGTAGTTCTCCAAGGTCTTTTCTTCACTGGAATAGGAGTTGTACATACTGTATCCCAGGGAAATGTTGGGCAACAGATTGGGATTCCTGTTAATCTCATGCAGGGTGAAGGCAGGCATGACGTATTGCTGGTAATTTTTTTCAATAACTCTGGTGAATTAATGGTAAATGTTATAGAACATTCATGCAAACTTCACACAGAATTCATTTCAGAAGACGGACTTTGCCAACATTTATAACCTCTTTCCATACACATTGTTCCAGTATACTTTTTTTGGTAATTTCTTAAAGGGTGAGGACTACTGGCTTTACGTCCCAGTGAAACTCTGCTTGCTTGAGTCATTCACTGATTCCACAAGAAGACATGGATAGTCGTTGACTCTAGAAGCCTTAGAGTATAATGGGAGGGAGAAATATGGTACTGTGAGGCAAGGTGGAAAAAGAGTAATTAGATTGGTTAGAGTCACTGATATATATAGAAACTGTGGAGTGAGACCATATTTCCCTGAAGAAATAAGGGAAGATTTCATAAACATCATCATTGTCTATGAAAACTGAGGATATTTTGATATCTGGGTATTTGGCAAAGAGGTCCTTTAAAAAAGGAGGAAATTACACACCTAAATTCTAATAAGTGTGAGAACAGAATGTGCCACAGATCCAGGCGAGTAATATTTTACTCAGATCCTATCGAATATCACCTATAAAATGAGTTTCTGGTTTAGCTTTTCTCTATCCTCACTTTTTCCTTTTCTCTCGGGATCTGAGAAGCAAAGTCAGTTCCCAGATTTTGGTTTAGGACCAGATCTTCAACCAGGAGCCCAATAGCAAAAAACCTATACCTTTATTATTTTAGGCCATGTTTAAAAATGGACCAAACTTTGTACAATATTCTTCATAGTGACTACCTCTCAGACACTCTGGGCTTATTTTAATGGATGGAGAAGGTTAGAGTGCCATTATTTTCACTTATATTCAATTTCCATCAAATTATCATGGATGTTGACAATATGGAGGCCTTGCCTTCTCCGTGGCTGCAGTTCTCAACGGAAAAATCAAATATTTCATAAAACATAAAAGAGCATTTGATATAGAACAGTATTGTTATTTAATGTTTCACCAATGGGTGGGGACACTTCCCCTCTAGGCCAAACTTCCCACTTTTCCTAGATGCTGAACAACAAATAGAACAAAAACAAGGATACTAAAGCATTAAAGAGATAACCAATAATTCATATCATTTAATGGCCTTGTTCCTTAGACAAAAATATACACAACTGTAATGAAATGTTTATAATTTATTATTATTGATTTCTAGAGAATTCTTATTTATACATCCAAAGAAAAGTACAAATGATAAAAGAATCTAGAGGGATTAAATAATAACATAAGACTACAACAAGGTTCAGAAAAGAACTTTTATCTGCCAAGGAACCAATCAGTGAAACATTTGGTTTGTCTTCAACAAGCAGAAGACACAATAAATAGCCAATGAATTTCTCCTCTGATGTAACAGAGGGAAAGGATCCATAAATCAGTGGAGGAGTCTGAATTTTTTTGCAACAGCGCAGGGTTACAAACGGTTATATTTGAGTGTTGCATGCCTGTATACTGAGATCCTGCTATAGAAAGGAGGGATTTGCAAAGAGAATTGATTGTGATAATGCATAAAACTAAGAGCTATGGAAGCAGCACAAAGGTCAGGATGTTTGGGAAATCCCAGAAAGTAAATACCATCTCTCTGACCCAGATTCATCCAGTTCAGGAAGAGTTAGCTTGAGAAATGAAAAGAAGCCCCAATCACACCACCTCCAGAAAACAGAATTCTCCAGACATCAGTGAGAGGGAACAGGCATTTCATAAAGCCATTTGCAAGTCTGAGCACTTGCTAGCTCTCCATCCTGCACAATTCTGTCTTTTCCCAATAAAGTCAAATTTCCCGAACCTCATTATCCAGCTCCATCAGTCCTTACTTATTCAGTACCTTTGAGATTACCTAAACTAGGATATTCTGACTTTTGTGACAATATTACTTCTTCCAAAAAGAATAGAAAACAGTAATAAATTTATTTACCCACAGGAAGGAGTAACTTATTTTATTTCCAACTCATAAATGAGGTGGGAGGAGTAGAAGTATCCCTGACCCTAAATTTCCTGAAGAAGGGGTCCCATGACTTCCTAACAAGGGGCGCTCTCTTGTTGTCAGATAGGCAAAGCTGGAGAGGAGACACAGCTTCCCTTCCCATGAACAGAGCAGATTTCTCCTTGTTCAGGATCTGGACACTCGGCAAGAACTCTGTCCTAGCATAGAAAGGCAGCAGGGCCCAAGTACTTCTGCTGCTTCAGGCCATTAACCCTACACTATTTACATGAAGTCAGGATGGCCTGGAAGGAAGGGAGAGAAAACACTGACCCTGGTAGGGACTGGGAAACCTGGGGATGGCCTGTTTGATGGGGAATAGGAAGAGGAAAGGAGGTGAGAGAGGTTTTCTTTCTTCAACTCTGATGTTAAGGAGACACAATGAAAGCTGCCAAGAAGATACAAACATGAAGAGACAGGGAGAGGAGAGAGACTCATACTGAACAATGAGGACTTTTCTTGCATCCTCGCAGTGGAAATGAGCACAGGCAGAGAGAGACACTTACCTATAATCCCTACAAGCCCTGTCAGGAGGCCTCTGAAACCGCTCTGCTCCTGTGACATTGCTCACTTCAGGTGACTTTAGGGGGAGAAAGAAGCCGATCTCCACATCTCCACGGATGTAAAGCATGGGTTGATCCTCATAGCAGTCCTGCCCAGACCCTGGAAGCTGCAGCAGCAGAGACACAGCAAGGGAAGAAATGAGGTGAGAAATGCTTCTCACTATGTGGGGCCACATCTCCCTGAACAGTAACCAAAGTTTTAACTCTGAGGCAATGGAGCGACTGCTCCTGCTACAGCCAAGTCAGCTGCTGGAGTCAGGGACTGAGGAGGAACTTTTCAGCACCAGACACGGCCTGTCTATGTATAGAAGCCCGGGCTCTGATCTCCAGGTCACACTGGAGGAAACAGAGGGACATTAGTGAGGTCCGTGTGCAAGACAAGGACAAAGGTGTAAGATGAGGCACCATTATATACTTTTTCTCTGTCTCCAGGTACATTTATTTTTAGATAGTTATTGGGTCCATTCGTCTTACTCGATTTTCCTCAGAGAAGTCTCAGTCTCAGAAGAATTCTGGGGACCAGCCTGCCTGGGGCATCTCCAGCTGAGTCCCTGCATCCAGGGAAATCATAAGTGCAAAATTATATTTTGACCTCTCTTTCCCTTGTGCCGTCAGGCTCCATCCCAGAAGTGCCTTTTGTAGGAAAATAGTTTTGTGACCTGACTTCAGCCTGTGCTGGAGAAACCTCGAGAAATATTCTATTGTAGGACTCAAGATTTATTAAATCCTTCAGTGATGACAATTTCCCTAAAAGTCAGTAAAATTGTATCCTTGATGCTCATAAGTTCCCTGCACCAGGGTCCACGTGAGCCAGGTCCCAGGCTCAGGGCGCAGTGAAATCCATTTAGAAGATTCATTATAGACAGTCCAGTGCTCATAGTTTTCCTCTGCTAGTGGGTCTCCCTCTTTCTGTAGGATTATAACATCCGTCTGCTAGAGATGAAAGGAGCCTCAGAGGTTCCTCAGTCCAGGATTTTGAGGACAGATTTCCACTCTCCAACAACCCGAACAAAGACACCTGCGGCCTCATCATATTCCCCACCTGAAAAAGTTAAAATCACAGGGTCTACAGACACACCTTTGCCCTTTGGGTGGTGGGAGTGAAATGGACAAAAGACTGGCCCCCTCATCCCTAGGTCAGGGGACCTCAGGCTTATAGGAAAATGTTGCTTAAACTCAATTATGGAAGTGTTATGTTCAGACCGGGCCCCATCCCCCGGTTCATGAGACCCTAGACTTTCCAAGAAGTAGGTGTCTAACAAAGTCACAACATAGCAAAACATGTCAACACTCTCGTGCAGACACTTCCCCATTGTAAACGAGAAACTGCCTCAGCTATTCCCAAAATTTGTAACCGCAAGGTAAATGGACTTAAAATTGTACCTCACTAAAGGTTCAGGGCTGATCTCTACTAGCCTGTCTAGTGGGGTCAGTCGCTGGCCAGCTAATAAATGATGCTTTAAATTTAATAATCTGATCAGAGCTATCTGGTGTCTGTCCATTTCATTGGAGACCGCAGAGAGATAAGCCTTTGCCTCAGTCTGACAGCCAGTCCCTCTCCCTGGAGGGTGAAAGAGGTTATGGAGGGTCACCACTGAGAGATGTTTCTTGGCCCCAGTTTCTAGAAATCTCTTTCTGCCGACCAGGTGATTGAGACCCAAATTTTTGAATTCGGTTCAAAATTGGCACAGAGCTTCCTGAAATCCAGTTCTGCTTAATAAGATCTTGAGGGGCCCCTGCAGCTGCCTGACTATCCTGCAGCCGCCTGGTCTGGTGAGTACTCCTAAAACAAGTGGCTAAGTTGGACTTAACCTCAAAGCCCTTGTTGACCTCCACAGGACGCTGTGTGATGGTCCGGTCTAATCTGGTTCCCTGGCAATATGTATTCTGTGTTCTGCCTGTGTGTGATTAGTCTGTGTGTTCTGTTGCTTGCAGTCTGTGTCCTGGGTGTTCTGTGTGATTTGTCTGTCTCTCTGTTGGTTGTGGTTCTTGCCCTGTGTGTTCTGTATGTTTGATTGTCTGTTGGTTGAAGAGCCCCGTTAAAGATTTAAGATAAAATTGCCCATTTTTAATCTGTTGCACTAATTTGTAAGCAAAAGCAACAGACTTTAAAAAGTTATGTAAAAGGTGAAAATGGAGCTCTGCATGTATCTGTGTATATGTTTGTTTGCTTTTCATTTTTGTTCTGTGTTAAAAATTAGCAACCTTGTAAGAGATAAGAATTCAGCCTCTGTGTTGCAGACTTAGAAAAATATCAGGCTGAATTGTTTGAAGTGGAATTCATTCAGAGAAGTAATTCTTTCAAGAGTGGCTCAGGCAAGGAAAGAAGTTTGAAAAAACAAGTTTGAAAAACAGACTTTCTCTCTCTTTCTCTGTCTCTGGTTAACTGCAGTAGTCATGTGGGGAAAAGGGAGAAAAGGGAGAGAAAGGACAAAATAAAAACATAGATTGAAAGAGATTTGATAGTTTGGAGTTAAAAAAAACATAGAAGAGCAGTGTGCTAACATTTAAAGAAAATAAGTTTGCAAGGAATATCTAGGCACACAAAACTGCATAAACTGCACACAAGTGGCCTAAAGCTTCTCTAAAGTTCTCATACACATGAAAACTATGGAAAAAGAGCACGGTTTAACACCATATCAAACATTCATGACTCTTTATACCTAACATTACTCTACTGTACAGATGATCCCACATTAACTATCATCAGACACAACTTGATATGTATTGTTTGTTCTCTAAGACACATCAGAAGGCCTGTCCCAAAATGTGATGATCATTACCACAATCTTTGGCAAGAATATTTGTCTCATTGACAAAAAGCAGATATTCATGGATTATAGGAATGATAAAAACTCAAATCCTCTATGACAAACAGTGTTTCAGATCTGAGGGTCACATATATACCCACACATCACAGTAGGAAAGAATTGGCCCATTTGGTGAAGAAGACTTATCCAATTTATCCTGCCATGCTCTGTCTGATCAGGATTAAGGAAAAATAATCCCAGAGGGGAACAGGTTGCCTCTACTCTGCACCAGATTTCCTGTTATTATATTATCTGGCAACAAAGTTATTAGATGAACCCTTTCTCATGAATCCCTCAACTACGCAGTTCAGTCATGTTTCCACAAGGACATCTAGAGTTAATTCCTATGCTCTTTGAGCTTGTAAGTTTTTGTTTTTACTTTTCTCCAAGTATATGGTCAGGACTATTTATAATTTAAATGTTAGTGACACGACGAAGATCACAAGTGATTTTTCAACAAGACCATTAAATATTGAATATTAAAGAAATTATAATTGAATAATGTTAGGTTAAATCAGGAGAGTTTTAAAATAAGGAATGTGGATCTAAATGGAGAGAGGCTTCCAGTCCTTCCCCTTTTCATATGAGTAGTTCCATATTCAAAATTGACCTCCATTCCTTTAAAGGAAACCATCTAAATTTTTATTGTTTCTCTTCCATGAAATCATCCCCTATTTTTTTCTTCTGAACACACAAAACAGCCACTCATCTGACTGAACAGTGACAAAGTTCACTAAGCAGCCAGCTTAAACTGCAGTGCTCAGAGAGGTCTCTTTTCAATTTGGAAAAGATGAGGTGCTTTCTGAAATGTCACTCCTTGCACCGAATGTTTCTGCTTTCCTTCTGTGCCCATTAATAAAGTTAGGATCCTCTCTGAGAAGAGTGTCAGGAATGTTCTCAAACTCTTGTCCATTCATAAATGTAAATATGAAGTACTTAGGACATCTCTGTGCATAAGCTTCCCAGTGCTCCCTAAAACAAGCACATCACTACTCAGGCTCAGTTTCCTTTTATGAATAATTCTCATCTCAATAAATTCTGGACTAATAGTGAGGGGATAAGTGATTATGAAGAATGAAGCTCATAGGATGAGATGTAAAAGACTGCAAGATCATTCAACTTAAAGTCAAAATGATAAGATCTAATCAGTTCTCTTCCAACAGTGAATTGTGCAGTGTTGAATAAACACTTTAACTTCTCCAATCATTATTGAACTTATCTGTGTAATGGGCAAATAGAACTAGTTTTGCTTTCAGATCCTTTCTTGGGTTGAAAGCTAAATGGCTTCTTGGCTTACAATATGGCTGATGTTCTAGGAGTTGTTCAAATTCCCTGATGATGAGGACAGTGGCTTTGTTCAGTCACTAGAGCTAAACTGATCTAAGAAAATGCAGATTAATTAGTATCCCAGTCAATCATTAGCTGCATGATAACAATTTAACTTTTCTCAGTCACACTAGTTTCCACTGTAAATGGGAGTTATAAAAATGTCTTCATTATGAGTTTGTTGTGAAGATCAAAAGAAATACATATTTAAAACATTTTAAAAGTTTTTTTACAGGTATGCATAGATGCATTTAATTTTACTGCTGCTGCTCCTTCTACTTATACTACCAATACTACTGCTGTGACTCCTAGCTTGTACAGAAGAACAGAGAATTTTTTAGGTTCTATCTCATTCACCTGGGGTAAACGGTAGAGGTCAAGCAAGGTCCCCATCTGAACAGACAGAGCTGATGTGGCTCCTCCAATGGCAGCCACAACCTTTCCTGGCTCTCTGCAGTTGGAATTAGGGAGGGGCTGGTCTATTCCAGACAGCCACCACAGGTAGTTCCCCAAGGTGCTTTCTTCACTGGAATAGGTGTTGTACATATGATATCCCAGGGAAATGTTGGGCAACAGATTGGTATCACTGTTAATCTGACGTACAGTGAAGACAGGCATGAGCATTTGCTGGTAATTTTTTTCATTATGTCTTGAGAATTAATGGTAAATGTTACAGAACATTAATACAACCTTCACACAGAATTCATTTCAGAAGAGGGACTTTTCCAACATTTAGTCAAAACTAAGGACTCCAATAGCAGTTTAGCTCCTTCCATTTGAATTCAAACTAGCCTCTGTCCATACACATTGTTCCAATATTCTTTTCTTTTTGTAATTTCTTAAATGGTGAGGTCTACTGACTGTATGTCCTAATGAAACTCTGCTTCCTTCAGTCATTCACTCATTCCAAAAGAAGACATGGATAGTTGTTGACTCAAGACGCCTTAGAATATAATGGGAGGGAGAAATACGTTACTATGATGTAAGAGGGGAAAAGAATAATCATCACTTATATATGGAAACTGTAGAGTAAAACTCCATTTCCCTGAAGAAATAAGGGAAGAAAGCTCATCATTGTCTATGAAAACTGGGGAGAATTTGATATCTGGATATTTGGCAAAGAGGTCCTTTTAAAAGGAGGAAATTACACACATAAATTGAAATAAGTGTGAGAAGAGAAGGTGCCACATATCCAGCCACCAATATTTTATACAGATCCTATCTAACATCTCCCTGACAAATGAGTTCCTGGTTCGGCTTTTCTCTTTCCTCAATTTTTCCTTTTCTCTCAGGGACTGAGAAGAGAAGTCAGTACCAAGAATTTGATTTAGTACCAGATCTTCAAGCAGGAGCCCAGTAGCAAAGAACCTCTATTATTCTAGGCAATTTTAAAAAATAGACCAAACCTTGTACATTATTTGCAATGGTGACTACCTCTCAGACACTCTGGGCTTGTTTTAATGGCTGGACAAGGTTAGTGTGACATTATACTCACTTATATTCAATTTCCATCAAATTATCATTGATGTTGACAATATGGGGTCATCGCTTTCTCCCTGGGATTCAGTTCTCAAGGTAAAAATCAAGTAATTCATAAAACATAAAAGGGCATTTGACTTAGAACAGGATTGTTATTTAATGTTTCATCAATAGGTGGTGACACTCCTTGCTCTGGGTCAAATTTCCTAATTTTCCTAGATGCTGAACAACAAATAGAACAAAAACAAGTATACTAAAGCATTAAAGAGGTAACCAATAACTCATATCATTGAATGGCCTTGTTTCTTAGACAAAAAATATACACAATTTTAAGACTATATTTATAATTTATGAATATTGATTCATAGAGAATTTTTATTTATAAGTACAAAATGAAATGAAAAAAAAAATCCAGAGGGATTAAATAATGGCATAAGACTATAACAAGGTCCAGAAAAGAATCCTTATCTGCCAAAGAACTTTTTAGTGAAACTCATGGTCTGTCTTCAACAAGCAGAAGACACAGTAAATAGCTGATGAGCTTCTCCTCTGATGTGACAGAAGAAAATGATCCATAAATTGGTGGAGGAGTCTGAATTTTTTTTTGCTACAGCTCAGACTTACAAACGGTTATATCTGAGTATTGCATGGCTATATACTGAGATCCTGCTATGGAAAGGAAGGATTTGCAAAGATAATTGATCATGATAATGCATAAAACTAAGACCTATGCAGCAGCACAAAGAAGCCAGCCAAGTACCATCTAAATATTTCATTTATTGATCTGAGAGCCAGGGTCTATATTTTCTCTCAGCTAATATTGCAATGACACTAGAGTCTTCAGGTTACTTAGTGAATATTTCAAGATTACAGATACACATCCTGCCCTTCCTTGCAGCTTAACATGAACATTAAACAGTGATTAGCAGTAAGTCTGCCTATTGTAACAATCATCAATTGTAGCACTTGGCAGTAACAGTCTACTTATTGTAACAGAGTCATAAATTGTTAGGTTCTTACTAAGTGCCAAGTCTGTACTTAACAATTCTCTAGTACTGGTCTTTACTAGGAGTTTAACCCCTTTGAGTCTTGAGTGCTGCCCTCTTTTATCCTCCCAGAGAATGGGTGGGCGATAACGCAAGGGATACTGGGAAGAAATACTTCAACCAATTAACTTGCTCCTCCTAAGCATGCAAGCTCCTCCCCAGGAACTCAAAGGGGTTAAACTCCTAATAAAGACCAGAACTAGAGAATTGTTAAGTACAGACTTGGCACTTAGTAAGAACCTAATATCTCATTATCTCATTAGCACTTAGTAAGAACCTAACAAATTGTGTACTTCCTGAAGGCCTTGCTCCTATGACATTCATCAAGCCTCTTATCTCAGAAATATTTCCAGCAATTCTATTCTAATTATTGCTCTATAATAGACAACAAGCAGGACGATTTCAAAAAAGGCTGGAGAGACTGACATGAACTGATGCTGAGTGAACAGAGCAGAACCAAGAGATCATCGTTCACGGCAACAACAAGGTTATATGATGATCATCATCTGAAGGACGTGGGTCTATTCAACAATGAGGTGCTTCAGATCCAGTGCTTTACTGATAAAGAGAGCCATCTACAACCAGACAGAGGACTGTGGGAACTGAGTATGGTTCAAAAATGAGCATTTTCACTTTTTGTTGTTATTTGCTTGCATTTTATTTTGTCAATAACATTTTCTGGTTTGATTTGATTTTTCTTGCACAGCAGGACAATTGTATACATATGTGTGAACATATTGACTTTAACCTATAATTCTACCATGTTTAACATATACTGGCCTACTTGCCATCTCAAGAAGGGGGTGAGGAAAGGGGGGAAATTGGAACACAAGGTTTTGTAAAGGTCAATGTTGAAGAATTGTTCATGCATATGTTTTTTTTTTATTAATTATAGTTTTTATTTACCAGATATATGCATGGGTAATTTTACAGCATTGACAATTGCCAAACCTGTTGTTCCATTTTTCCCCTCCTTTCCCCACCCAGATGACAGTTTGACCAATATATGTTAAATATGTTAAAGTATGTGTTAAATACAATATACATATACATGTCCAAACAGTTGTTTTGCTGTACAAAAAAGAATCGGACTTTGAAACAGTGTACAATTAGCCTGTGAAGGAAATCCAAAATGCAGGTGGGCAAAAATAGAGGGATTGGGAATTCTATGTAGCGGTTCATAGTCATCTCCTAGAGTTCTTTCACTGGGTGTAGCTGGTTCAGTTCCTTCCTGCTCTAGTGGGATTGATTTGGTTCATCTCATTGTTGAAGAGGGCCACGTCCATCAGAATTGATCCTCATACGGTATTGTTGTTGAATATATAATGATCTTCTGGTTCTGCTCATTTCACTCAGCATCAGTTCATGTAAGTCTCTCCAAGCCTCTCTGTATTCATCCTGCTGGTCATTTCTTACAGAACAATAATATTCCATAATATTCATATACCACAATTTATTCAGCCATTCTCCAATTGATGGGCATCCACTTAGTTTCCAGTTTCTGGCCACTACAAAGAGGGCTCATGCATATGTTTTAAAACTAACTAGCTTTAATAAAGAAAAAAAATAAAAGAAAGAAAGAAAAAGAAGAGCTATTCTATGCTCCCAAAACATCTTAAAAACAGAGCTGAGAAGACCAAATAAAGAGGTAACTCACTATAGATCTCACCCCAAATGCTCCAAATTATTTTAAACTGATAATAAATACATTTTACCCATAAAAAAGATGGACTGGAACATTTTTCTAATCTAAGACAACTTCCCATCAAGGAAGGTCCATTGTGAGATAGGAGCTCAGTAGTGGTATTGTTGAGGGCGGTAGCCCCTTGATATTCCTTGTTTGATCTCCAACTTCCTTTGGGACTTGGACCTTTGATACAAGATGTGGTCAAACTAGTTTGGGCTCTCTGAGCTGGCCAGGGTTTTACAGCCCCCATTCTAATCTTCTCAGATAGACGAAATGGCATCAGGAAATTCCTTTTTTGGAAGAGACATCTGTCTGTCTCCAAAAGATAACAAGAGAATCCTTATCTTATTTACATCACTCTCAGGCTGAATGATTGTGCTCTTGTATAAAAGAGACAACTCAAAAATCTACTTTTTTGCAAAATGGGCCTTGTACCATGCAGCCATTTTGCCCACCGGCTCTCCGGTGTTTCCATTGTAATCAATAAAGACTATGTTTCCATAGAGCATTAAGTAGCAAATTCATTTGCTGCCGAACCAGCCCTTGGTTACTTTGGGGAAGGAAGGAGAGAGAGAAAAGGAACTGACCCATCTCGGTTTAGACCATGGTTTACTCCTCATCATTTACTCCTCATCAGTATTGATGAAGCCAGAAAAGTCACAGCCCTGGCTTGATGCCAGCAAACAAGATGTAATAACTCTGAATCTGCTGCTGTCTTGGCAGAAATATGAGGTATTATTGGCCAAATGTAAGCTAATGCCTTTATGAGAAATCCAGACGCCATCAATCAGAATGTTAATAATGGAAAAGTAGAAAACAATGTGATATATCTATTGGAAAAATTATGACTGAGCAGAGATCATTTTAAACTTATGGGACTTCCTAGAAATCTTCTGGTGCGATATTATCAAGGAAAACTCTTGGTATTTTAGAGGGTAAAAGAGAAATTGAATGAATGCACTGATCATATTCTGAAGAATTCAAGAAGGAAATGTCCAGAAATGGGGTTGTCAAATTCCAAAACTTTTAGGTAAAAGGGAAAATATTGTAAATATCTAGTAAGAAAGAGTTCAAATATAGTGAGAAGAAAGTCAGGACACATAAGATATTGTTGCTTCTTCTTTAAAGGATCAGAGTATTATGAATGTGAATTTCTTAGAGCAAAGGAGCTAGGATTGTAAACAAGAATCACTGCCCAGTAAAACTGATGAGAAACCTTCAGGAAAAAGGTAGCAACTCAGTGAAGTAGAAGAATTTCAAGTATTTGTGATAAAAAGACCAGAACAAAACAAAAATTCTGATTTTCAAATACAGAATTTAGAAGAAGCACAAGTTGTTAATCAGGAAATGGAAATCATAAGGGACTTAACCTGATTTACCTTTTTACATTCTTACATGAGAGCATGATCCTTGTAATTCATGAGAAATTTCCCATTATTAGGGAAGTTAGAAGAAGTGTATAAAAAAGAGTGCATAGGTGTGAACTGAATATGAATATGAAAGAATACTTTATGAAAGAAATAGCATTAAATTAAAGGGTTGGTGGAATATATTGGGAGAAAGGGAAAGGAGAAGTAGAATGGCATAAATTATCTTCTACTAAAATGGAAACAAAGCATTTAGTAGAGGGGAAGGAAGGAAAGGAGAGAGAGGGAGTGAATTTGTCTTCATTTGTATTGGGTCTAAGAGGAAATAACATACACATTCAACCTAGATATAGAAATCCATTTTATTTTGCAAGGTAATAGGAGGATAAAGGAATATGAGCAGGGGCTAGGGTAAGAAAAGAGAGGAAATATTGGGAAATGTGTGGTGAAACGTAAAAGGATAAATTGAAAGAAAAATAAATGAATAAATGGGGAAATGCAGTTAGCAATAGTCATTGTGAAAACAATTTTGAAACAGCCTTCTTTGATGCAGCCAGCTCTTCTGAAATGTATAGATAAAGGAATGGAATATATTAAAATATGAGCCAATCCCCAATTGATATTGATTAAAATATGTTATATCTATTGAAAAGTCCCTAAAATGACCTGTATGTGCCAACATGTTTGTGGCAGCTCTTTTTGTTGTAGCTAAAAACTGGAAGTTGAATGGATGTCCATCCATTGGAGAATAGTTGGGTAAATTGTGGTATATGAAGGGTATGGAATATTATTGCTCTGTAAGAAATGACCAGCAGGAGGAATATAGAGAGGCCTGGAGAGACTTACATCAACTGATGCTGAGTGAAATGAGCAGAACCAGAAGATTGCTGTACACTTCAACAACAATACTGTATGAAGATGTATTCTCATGTAAGTGGAAATCTTCAACATAAAGAAGATCCAACTCACTTCCAGTTGATCAGTGATGGACAGAAATAACTACACCCAGAGAAGGAACACTGGGAAGTGAATGTAAATTGTTAGCACTACTGTCTATCTACCCAGGTTACTTATACCTTCGGAAGCTAATAATTAATGTGCAACAAGAAAATGGTATTTACACACATATATTGTATCTAGGTTATATTGTAACACATGTAAAATGTATGGGATTACCTGTCATGGGGGGAGGGAGTGGAGGGAGGGAGGGGATAATTTGGAAAAATGAATAAAAAAAATTAAAAAAAAAAGAAAAGTCCCTAAAATTATGCAAATTCATTCACCTAAAACTAACACTACATAGCTTGATATACAAAAGGGATTAAGAAAAAAGGAATAGGAAATATATATACAAAAATATTGATGTCACCTCTGTTCTCGGGGAAAGAATTGGAAATTGAGGGAATTCTCATCAAATACAGAATGACTGAGGAAATTGTGGTATGTGATTGTGATGGAATACTTTGATGATTCGGTAACTATGATGACCAGAAAAATCTGGAAGGATATACATGAACATAGGAAAAGTAAAATATAAGGTGTACAAAGTCAAGCAATAGAGTGGACTGGTCACCAGCAAATAACTTTGCTTTTTCAACAACACAATGATCCAAAACTACTCTGAAAGGCTTTATGATGAACCATCACACAGTTTGTAAAATATTATTTTAAGGGTTCTTTTTATTAACCCAAGGAATGGTGCATGTATATTTCTCAACAAGACATTTATATAAATATTTGGTGTAACTGCACATGTGGCTTCTCAATGGTTCTGGGGTTGGAAAAGAAGGGAGAGAATGTGGAAGTCAAAGCATTAAAAACAAAGGAAAAATATTATTTTACATGGAATGGGGGAAAATAAAGACATCAAATTAAAAAAAAAATAATTCTAGCTTCTGGAACTCCTTTGATTCTTGTTCTGCTTTATGGTATTTTCCCATGATGTCAGGAGAATCACAAGACATTTGGGAATAAAAATGCAGCCCAGTAACCCAGCGCTGGAGGCCAAGATGGAGAAGATCTCCACAATCACCACAGCTTTCCCTCTGGAGCTCTGATATGTGGGGAGGAAAGAGATCCAGACACTGCAAAACACCAGCATGCTGAAAGTGATGAACTTGGCTTCATTGAAGGCATCAGGCAGGTTCCTGGCCAGGAAGGCTATGGTGAAGCTGCCCAGGGCCAGAAAGCCCATGTAGCCCAGGACACAGTGAAATGCAAAGGCGGAGCCCTCATTACATGTGAGGATGATGTGTCTGGATTCAGAGTGTGTGTCTGCTTCTGGAAAGGGGGGAGAGGTCCCCAACCAGATGGCACAGAAGAGCAGTTGAATTCCGGAGCAGATGAGAACAACACAGTAGGGCACTCTACAATGAAGGAATATCCGCATCCTGCTCGTGGCCCTGTAACCCTGAAAGCCAGAATCACTATGATAGTTTTGGCCAAAATGGAGAAAATGGCCACCGTGAACATAACTGCAAATACTGTTTGTCTGAGAAGGCAGGAAGCAGTGGTGGGACGACCCACAAAGAGCAAGGAGCAGAAGAAGCAGGGGGAAAGGGTGGAGAGGAACAGGTAGCTGAGGTTCCTGTTATTGGCTTGGACTATGGGAGTGTCTTGGAATTTCACAAAGACCCACAGAACCAGGGCAGTGAGCAATGAGAGTGAAAGAGCTACAGATGTCACTGCCTTCCCCCAAGGTTCATTCACATCCAGGAAGGTCACAGTCATGGAGAGGCATCAATCTCTCTGCTCATTGGGATATTCATCCTCTGGGCGCTTCCTACACTGGTCTGCATCTGCAGGAGACAAACAAGGACTTAAAATTTAGATTAAAACATTTCTCTACATTCCCACTGCAGGAAATAGTCAGGAGAGCTTCAACAAGTCCTTCTGCTTCCATAGAACACAAAACCCCATTCTCTCTTTACTGATGACACAGTCACTGCTAATTCACTTGGTATACTGGCCAGATCAAATCTATCCATGCCCTTAATCTCTGGTTGGCTTTCTTTCACATTCTTTTCATTTCTTTTTTGTAAGTGATGTCACCTTTTCTTTTTAACCTAATCACTAAGGACAGTAAGCTTAGACAGTGGAGCCCTTCAGTATCAAATATCCAGACTACTTCTGTGTTGTGTTGGGCAACAACTCAAGTTGAAGAGCTGCCTGTATCAATACTTCCTCACTCTTTCCAGCTCCCAGTTTACACCTTTCCACAACCAATTGATATGGATTTTAAACATTTCCTTGGCAGATACAGTGCATATATTCTTGTCTCTATTGGAATAGAAGCTCCTTGAATGAAGGATTCAATTCTTTTTCATCACTCTAACCCTTTATTTATGACCAAGTTCTTCTCATACTAAATAACTATTGATGAACTGATTAATGACTTATTAAATAGCTGGCAAGTTTCTTATAGAAAATCTGTTTCTTTTGTTTTGGAAATGAAGCCTTCCCAGGATATATTCAATAGTGAAAATGATAACCTGTTAATACCTTCATTTCATCAATTAATTTAAAGAAAAATTCTTTTTTGGATCCTCAATGGGATTTTTTCACTAGTATTTGGAATATTGGCTTGACCTTATTTTAAAGGTAGCTTTCAGATCCATGAAACCTGAAATTAGCATCTGGACCACTTCAGTGACCCACTAGACCCTTTATTTCTATCAGAAGTCTCTCTGTTGCCTAAAAATTATTTTTTCTCCTTATTGAGTCTTCCCCTTTTCTAAGATCTTCAAAAATCTTTGATTACCCCCGACACATCTGCAGTGAAAACCCCAAGAGACATGCTAGCTATGTCACAAGTTGCCATCAGCTGTTTCAATTTTACTCTGCACTATCAGTAAGTACATGACTACTTGTGAATGAATAGGACTTGAAGTCAAGAAAGTCAGAGTTTACAGCCTGTGTCAGAAACACAATTATTATGTGACTCTGGGCAATTAATATCCTTTGGTGTGCCTTTGTTTTCCTTTCAGTGAAATAAGGATAATAATCACACCATCTTTATAAGGTTATTATAAGCATCAAAGGAGAGAAAACATATAGCACAAAATTGAGCCTCTATTTACATTTTTTTTTTACAATTTTTACCACCATCATCCTCATCCTTCTTGTCACTAAATCAAGAGTTTACCTTCATTGCAATGGAGAGACCCATTGTAGGATCTTCTCATAGTAGCAGCCTTTTCTCTGCTTTCCTCTTTTGCCTTCTTTCTTGAATTCAAAACCATGTTAGGCCAGGCTCAAATACTATTTGAGTATTGTATAAATGCAGTGCTATTGAATAAGCCATGGCAGCATCCATTCTGCTTTGAGCTTATGAGTCAGTGTTGACTCCACAAGCCCTGTGACCCACGAGGTGATTTACTTATCCCATGCCTCATTTCTTTTTTTTTCCCCTTGAGGCTGGGGTTAAGTGAGTTGCCCAGGGTCACACAGCTAGGAAGTGTTAAGTATCTGAGACAAGATTTGAACTCTGGTCCTCCTGAATTCAGGGCTGGTGCTCTATCCACTGCACTAACTAACTGCCCCTCATGCCTCATTTCTTAACCTCCTGAGCTGATTAGTTATCTGATGTCACTCCATGTGCAATGTGATGAAAACAGGTGAGGGACATGAAGGGGCAGATGGACTTTTAATACTGTGGAAGTCACTCTGCTCCACAATGTGACCCCAGAAAACAAGGCCCAGCTAAATGCCTGACCTTCTTAGGTAGAGATTGTTCCTGCTGCAGGAATTCTCTCTAACCACAATCACAGGTCCAGTCCCAGGGTTATCACTGCTTTCAGCTGTGTTGATTAAAATGTCAGGGGGAAAAAGATATATTGAAAAAGATAGCAGTGCTCATGCATAGGTATTGCCAACACCATATAAAGCAAATACAAGGTAACACTGGAAGAGACAATGGAGATAATGACACTAGCAGTGTTGGTTTCATAAGGGATTCTGGTGAAGTTCCAATGTGGTAACACTTAAAAGCATTTTATAAGTTTTAAAATGCTATATAAATTATGGCTCTTATAAACATTATTAAATGAGTAATATATCTGACTCATAATAATATAAATACTAATTTTAAATTATTTTATATAATAATATAATACAAGATATAAAATATATAATAATTATAACAACAATAAAAAATAAAATAATTGAAGTCAATTATGTGTATCTTTCTATTAAAGAGGTATCAAGGAATGACTCCTGTTCAGATTTGCCTGAGATTCAGAATGGCTGGAAAACCACATCTCACACAGAGCTGGTGAGAGGAGCAAAGATCACCTACCAATGTGACCTTGGCTATGATATTGTAGGCAACGACACCCTCACTTGCCAGTGAGACCTGACATGGAGCAGTGATCCACCCTTTTGTGAGAAAAGTAAGACAGGTCTAAGTTTTTTTTTTTTCCTGGCTCAATAATAGTCTGATTGTAGCTAGATTCTGTAGTTTGAGTGTCTAAATAGAATACATTGAGTTTAATGATGGGATCCTCAGATTTTCTTTTTTTTCAATTCTAATTTTATTTATCTAATATTTCCCTCAGGTCTATTTTTCATTAGTTTTTTTAATATTTTTGAGTTCTAGGTTCTCTTCCTTTTCCCCACCTACAATTAAGAAACTGCATGTGAAGTAATATAAAACATTTCCCAAAAAGTCAAGTTGTTAAATAAAATATAGATTTCCTGCACTAATGAAAATTAAAACCCTAAAGGAAAAACTAAAGTTAAAAATAAAGAGAGAGGAAAAGAGAGAAATGAAGAATGCTTCAATTTATATTCAGACTCCATCAGTTCCTTCTCTGAGTATGGATAGGATTTTTCATCATAAGTCCTTCAGAGTAGTTGGGGGTGGTTGTACTACTGAGAATAGCAAAATAATTTACAGCTAGTCATTCCCAGAACATTGCCATTACTTTGTATACAGGACATTCCAGATTGTTTTTCCTGAGAGCCTCCTGTTCATCATTTCCCAGAGAACAATAATATTCCATCAGAGAAATTTGTTTCAATTTTTTTTACAATTACTATTGCTAATTGTATTTTCCCCACATTTATTCTCTGTCTCCTTTACCCTGTCTCTGCTCAAAAAGGTTTTACTACTGACCACTCCCTCCCCCAATATGCCTTGTCTTTTATCACCCTACTTCTGGAGAATTAGTGAATATCCTGATAAATCAAAAATATTCATTAAAACATTGAGGGGGCAGGGTGGGTGAATTATACAAAACCATTCTCAGTGTGCTAGGTTTTGTGCTCAGCACTGGGGAATACAAAGAAAAGCAAAAACTGTGGCTTTGAGGAGCTCAAATTAAAATGGAAAGATGCTAACAACTATGTATATGCACAATATATATTGTGTAAATGCAAAGTTGTCATGGAGAGAAGGCCACAGTAAGGGTTGAGATGGGGACTTGGAAATATTTATTGCTGAAGGTGAAAGTTAGGGAAGCAAATGTAATCTTTGATCATTAAGATCCATTAAGAGAAGCTTAGTATCTACCCCAAGGGAGTGAAGAGTCCTGAAGAAGAGCAAATATAGTGTATTGTCTTCTATTCTGAGAGCTGTATTTTTGGGGAGCTATGGTAGAGAGCCTAAGGTCTGGCCCCATCAGGATCAATTAAAGGAACTTAGGAAATGTAGCCTAGAGGAGAGAAAGCTTCATGTGGCTGCCTAGTAGTTCTGAATAAGTATTTCAAGGGCTATCATGTGTGAGGAAATTAATTTGGGAGATGTGCTCAGCCCCAAAGGGTAAAATTTGGAGTGATGGTGTAAAGTTGCGAGCTTCCAACAATAACAGCTGTCCCTAGATGGGATAGTGGGATAAGCTGCCTTGGGGACTGATGCATCTTCTCTCTTCTTCACTGGAGATCTTAAAACAGAAGCAAGGTGAAGACTACTTCTGGGGCAGGTTGGAGAGCAGGTTTTTGTTCAGATAGAAGTTATATTAGAAATGCTTTGCTTTATCCTCAGCATTTTTATACATTAACAACACAATCCAACAGCAAGAGATACAAAGAGAAATTCCACTCAAAATAATGGTCAATAGTATAAAATATTTGGGAATACATCTACCAAAGGAGAGTCAGGAATTATATGAGCAAAATTACAAAACACTTGCCACAAAAATAAAGTCAGATTTAAAGAGTGCTCTTGGATGGGCCGAGCGAATATAATTAAGATGACAATACTCCCTAAACTAATCTATTTATTTAGTGCTATACCAATCAGACTCCCAAGAAACTATTTTAGTGACCTAGAAAAAATAACAACAGAATTCATATGGAACAACAAAAGGTCGAGAATCTCAAGGGAAGTAATGAAAAAAAATTAAGTGAAGGTGGTCTAGCTGTACCTGATCTAGAACTATATTATAAAGCAACAGTCACCAAAACCATTTGGTATTGGCTAAGAAATAGACTAGTTGATCAGTGGCATAGGTTAGGTTCACAGGGCAAGATAGTGAATAAAAATAGCAATCTAGTGTTTGACAAACCCAAAGATCCCAACTTTTGGGATAAGAATTCATTATTTGAAAAAAACTGCTGGGAAAACTGGAAATTAGTATGGCAGAAACTAGGCATGGACCCACATTTAACACCACATACTAAGATTAGATCAAAATAGGTCCAAGATTTAGGCATAAAGAACGAAATCATAAATAAATTGGAGGAACATGGGATGGTTTACCTCTCAGACTTGTGGAGGAGGAAGGAGTTTGTGTCCAAGGGAGAACTAGAGACCATTATTGATCACAAAATAGGACATTTTGATTACACCAAATTAAAAAGTTTCTGCACAAACAAAACTAATGCAAACAAGATTAGAAGGGAAGTAACAAATTGGGAAAAAATTCTTACAGTTAAAGGTTCTGATAAAGGCCTCATCTCCAAAATATACAGAGAATTAACTTTAATTTATAAGAAATCAAGCCATTCTCCAATTGATAAATGGTCAAAGGATATGAACAGACAATTTTCAGATGATGAAATTAAAACTATTTCCACTCATATGAAAGAGTGTTCCAAATCACTATTGATCAGAGAAATGCAAATTAAGATAACTCTGAGATATCATTACACACCTGTCAGATTGGCTAAGATGACAGGAACAAATAATGATGAATGTTGGGGGGGCTGTGGAAAAACTGGGACACTGATGCATTGTTGGTGGAGTTGTGAAAGAATCCAACCATTCTGGAGAGCAATCTGGAATTATGCCCAAAAAGTTATCAAAATGTGCATAACCTTTGACCCAGCCATACTACTACTGGGCTTATACCCCAAGGAACTACTAAAGAAAGGAAAGGGACCTATATGTGCCAAAATGTTTGTGGCAGCCCTTTTCATAGTGGCTAGAAGCTGGAAGATGAATGGATGTCCATCAATTGGAGAATGGTTGGGTAAATTATGGTATATGAATGTTATGGAATATTATTGTTCTGTAAGAAATGACCAACAGGAGAAATACAGAGAGGCTTGGAGACACTTACATCAACTGATGCTAAGTGAAACGAGCAGAACCAGAAGATCATTATACACTTCAACAATGATACTGTACGAGGATGTATGCTGATGGAAGTAGATATCTTCAACATAGAGAAGAGCTAATCCAATTCCAATTGATTAATGATGGACAAAATCAGCTACATCCAGAAAAGGAACACTGGGAAATAAGTGTAAACTGTTATTTTTACCTTCTGAATCCAATTCTTCCTGTGTAACAAGAAATTCGGTTCTACACACATATATTGTATCTAGAATATACTGTAATATATTTAACATATATAAGACTTCCTCCTGGGGGAGGGGGTTGGGGGAGGAAGGAAAAAAATCTGAATAGAAGTAAGTGCAAGGGATAATGTTGTAAAAAATTACCCCTGCATATGTACTGTCAAAAAAAAAAGTTGTAATTATAAAATAAAATTAAAATAAAAAAAAAAAAGAAATGCTTTGCTTTGCTTTTTAACTCTTAAGTGTTGGGATAATCTAAAGGCACATGATGTCTTGTGGCAAGGGAAAAATGGCCTTAGCAAATATCATAGAGAAGAGTCCTTCCTCAGATTTCTAAAGAGAATTCTGCATTTCATAATCCTGGGATTTAGAGCTGGGAGGGGCCTCAAAACAGAGATTGTCAGAAGGAGGAAGAACCTTAGTGCAGACTATTCTTAAAACAGAGGACATAAGGAAGGCCTGGAAGTAGAAAATATCAGAGCTATAAGGGGCTACAAAACCAATGTCAAAAGTGGAACCTTAGAATAGAGAAAATTGAGAGCTGGAAAGGACTTTGAAACAATGAACTTATACAGTATCAAATCTAAAGCTCCTTTTTTCAGAGAAGAAAATTGAAGCTCAGAAGGAATTTCCTCTTCTCCAATTCCCTTTCCTTCAAATTCACATTCAGCTCCTTTAAAAAACTATAACCAGCTGATCAGCTCTTGTTAGGTTGAACGTTTGCTTCTGTTGACTGAAGGAGGTCCCCACCAATCTGTTCCACATGGTAGAAATCATCAGGAATTAATTCAGTAAATGAAGGCACCAAAGATCCAGGAAGAGAAATTATAAATATAAGCCTGTTTTGAAATGCTAAACAGTGAGATGTTGTAAAAGGTGTGGAGGCTGGGGATTTTAGAATGAAGTAGCAGTGTGATGGCCCTCCAGGACCCAAGAGACTTGCTGTGTTTTCTAAAGCCCAGGTCTCTGCTGCTCCCAGCAGACCTCAAATCTGAGGCCAGATTTGAACTTGAGTTTTCCTGAATTCAGGCCTGCCACTTTATCAACTGTGGTGCCACCTAGCTGCCTATTTAATGAATAATTATACTTTAAATAAGAATTCTTGGAACAATGGCATGAATCAGAAGATCTATGGCAGTTCAGAGTTCCAAGCAATCAAATAGCTATGTACACGTTGTAGATTACATATGTCCTCAGACTTGTCCCTACAGATTATACTTGGTTAGATTTTTCATTATTGAAACAATTGTATTTTCTTTGGTGGATAAAAGTTTCTCAACCTTCATCATATGGAATCCTGTGTTTAGTTCTGGGTACTGCATCTTTGAGAGAACATTGAAAAGCCAGGGCTTAGTCCAAGGAGGTAACTAATATGACAAAACAGAGTTGATCCATGTCAAGTAGGAATTGATTAAAGGATCTTAGAATGTTTACCTTAGAAAAGAGAAAACTTAGAACATGTTTTTGAGGGATGGGATGAGTGGAAGAAATGAGATCATACAGTTAGAGCTTCAAAGAAGCATGGAATCTTCTACTTCAATCTGCTAACAGAAACCCAGATCTAGAGAGATTAAGTGATTTCTGGGTTTCATAAGACTAAGTGGGCTAAAGTTAAAGGGCTGAGTGGTAAAGCTAAGATTTGGACCTCAGTCCTAAAATTGAATGATAAAAATCAAAACTAGAAGTAGAAGATAGCTAAAATTTAAGAGATCTAATCCAACCTAAACTGGGGGACAGCCAGGTTTAGTAGTTTACCAAATGCCACTCAGATAGCACCTGTCAGGGATAGAATTTTCATCTAGATTCTCTGAATCCAAATACCAGACAATCCATCACACCAAAGAGTTACCTTCAAATGTTTAGAGGGACATCATATGGATCAGAGTTCTTCTTCTTGGTCCCCGTGGGGAGAAGTAAACTAAGTAGGCGACAATTTCAAGGAGGTAATTTTGCTTATTTTAAATAAGAGCTTTCTGAAAATTGGTGCTTTCCTGAAATGGAAGAATAGGGCTTGAGGGACTGAAGGACTTCTACTGAGGCTGAAGGACTATATTTCCAAAATGTCTCCAAGGAGATCCATCCTTCAATCAAGGTGTTGAACCAGATAGCTTCTAGAGTTGCTTCCATACAAATCTAAGATTCTAGGATTGCCACATTCTATTATGAGATTTTATGATTCTGAGTTTTAGTATTCCATGCCATCTGCTGGCATCTTAACAGCACTGCACAGTTTAGTTAAAAATTAAAGATATTCCAGAGTATATGCCTGAAGTAACAGTAATTCCAAGCAAATGTTGTGGTACAGAATGGCATATGGGAAAAGTCTGCTCTCATTATGATTCAGCTGCCTAGGGAAGGGCATCAGTGCACATTAGCCTAGAGAGTTCCTTCTAATTCCTAATCCAAATCTCCTCTTATCAAGTAGCTGAGGGGTCTTGTAGCCTCCAAAAGAAAAATGGGACACCAAAGGGGTTTCTTTATGAGGTGGGAGGTTGGATGTGCTTTATCTCTAAGGTACCTTTTTAATTCACAAAGCCTAAAAGTGAGCTTTATGGCTGGGAGAGGACTCTTCCAGGCCAGTTGTCTGGTTCGAGAAAGAAATCACAGAATCAGACCTGGAGAGTTGGAGTGATTGTCTAGTCCAACCCATTCCCACGTTGAGCGTATTGTCAACTTGGAGCAGCATCAGATCTCGAGTCACAAAGACCCATCTTCCAGAGTTCAAATTTGGCCTCAGACACTTACTAACTGCATGACCCCAGGCAAGTCATTTAGCCCTATTTGCCTCAATGTCCCCATCTGTAAAATAAATGAGAGAAGGAAATAACAAACCATTCCAGTATCTCTGCCAAGAAAATCCCCCAAAAGGTCACAAAGAGTTGTATACAGTGGAACAATGAACAATATTATACAGTTTCTTCCTGGATATCTTCAAGGAGAGAGGAACCCACCCCCTTTCAAGAGAGGTTATTCCACTTTCCGATAACTTTGATTCTTAGGAAGTCTTTCCTGACTTTAAGCTGCAACTGGCTCATTTGAGATTCCCAACCATTATTCTTGATGCTTTCTTCTAGAGTTAAACATAGCAGCTCTAATCCCTCCTCCTCCTTCATATACTTAAAGAGTTGTCATGGCCCCTCCTGCATCTTCTCTTCTCTAAGATGAACATGCCCAGTTATATTCCTTGATCCTCATATGATTTAGATTCAAAGCCCTTCCCTATCCTGGTTGCCTTCTCTGGATATTCACTAACTTATCAATATCTTTCTTAATCCATGGAATTCAGGTAAGACACTTAATGGGATCTGATGAAAACAAAAAACTAAAAAACACTAGTGGAACTATTGACACTCTACTCTTAAAAACTCTACCTTTCTGTACATGGCTTAAGATCAAATTAGCCTAGAACTCAAAGTTTTTGGCAAACTGTTAAGCCCAGTGGTTTGCTGTGTAGATAACCATGTCACCAAGTCATCTAATAAATTCCATAGTTTGTCTTGTAAGGAGGGAGGGGAACCCTACAGTAAATCTCATCTATCCAAGGTCCCACATCACTTACCTACTTGCTGGGATTTGTAAAATACGACAAGTGCCTCAACCATTCTGCCCCTGCTTTATTGAAGGATTTCTGTAATTTTCTCTTTCCCAGCAGCAGGGGGCTTATAGAATCCCACAGAGACCATTTATGAAATATTCCTGCCTCCAAGAAACACCACACTTACACACACACACACACACACACACACACACACACACACACACACACACACACACATACCATAAAATGAAGCAAGTGATCACAAGAATGAATGAGAGAAAAAGCATTTATTTATGGCATTGTACTAAGTGCTGGATATACAATTTGAAAAGTCAAACAATCGCCATTCCCAAGGAACTCACATTCTAATAGAAGAGACAGCATATACAGGAGAAGAGATAGAGAGTCTGAGCAGTCCACAGTGTAGAGCAGCAAGAGCAACTAGTAACATTATGATCCTGATGTCAGTTATAGAGCAAGTAAAGCTTGATGCTTCTCATTCCACTCTGTGTTTTCTTCCAATTCCTTCCTTGGTTGCCCAAGGGGTTTGTACTCATAAGGAAATCTGCCTCAAATAAATACATCTCTAAAAGCTAGAAGAAAACTAGAGACATCCCATCAACAAACACTGGCTGGAGATAGAGATATTCCTATTTTTGCATACTTGAATATTAACATTCATTCTGACATAATGTAGTCTCATTTATCTGGCCACAAAAACACAAACACACACAATGTTAGAACTGGAAGAGACTTCAGAAATCATGGAGGCCAAGTCCATTATTTTATAGTGGGATCAAATTTGGGATCAGAGAAAGGAAGTCACTTTCCCCTCATCACTCAAACTAATGAATTATTTGCTACAGAATCTGAACCCCAAAGATGAAGTCTTTTGACTCTGAGTCTAGTATAATTTTCACTACACAACACTGGATCTTTTGACAAGTAAACACTTAATGTGTATTATGTGTGTATATGCATGTATTTGTATGTGTGTGTAAATATTACTATTTTGTGGAGATTTTAAAAGAGATGTAAACCCTCCACAAATACAGAAGCCCTCTGAAATTTCCTTGCCCAATTGGTATAATGTCCAGCCTAGCTCTCTGGAGGGCCTTAGGATCAGTCAGAGTCAGGATCAGTCAAAGTGCTTGGTCTTTAGGAGAAGTGAAGGAGGCAGGCAAGCTGACATGTGGCTTGCCAAAGATAAATCTTGGTCTCTGGAGTCTGGAGCATGAAATCCTCTCTCCTCAGTGTGTTGCAACAGAGAGACTCTGACCCTTTCCCTCAGCCCTTCAATCCTTGCCTACAATTATGTCATCACAACACATTCAGCAGCCAATCATGAGGAGAGCCATCACATCACCATATGTGTATGGAACCATTACCACACCTTGAGTAGATAATTAGCCTTAAGTGCTCTGCTGTCTTAGATTCAAATACACCTTTTCAGAGTTCCAGCCCTCTATAAACTGGAAAAGTACAGAATTACAGAATTGGAAGGGAGATCAGAGACCATTGAGACCAACTCAGTCCCTCCCTCCAACACGCTTATGTAGTCTCTAAAACTTTGTTTAAAGATCTCCGATGAAAAAGGAATCTACCAAGTCTTCCTGGTGCAATCCACTTTCAAATCAGAATAGTTTAGATTGTTTGGAGATTTGGTTTTGTTTTTCCTTTGTCACCTAGGTTAAATTTACTTATTTGAAACATTAACCCACTACTTATAATTTTACCTCTCCATTCTATAGCTCTTTAAATACTTGAAGCAGCTATCATATCCCCCATGATTAACCATTCCCAATTCCTTAATCTGATCTTAATGATGGCAGGCATGAAATTGATTCCCTTCTTCATCTTGGTTGCATTCCTTGGATGTTCTCTGGATTATTAATATTCTTCCTAAGCAGCTGTGTATGATTTAACATGATATCCCAGAGAGGAACTGATCTGGGAAGACTCCAGAGGGACTAATCTCCAGCTTTCCCATAGTTAGTGCTGTCTTTCTTAATGGAACTCTGGTATCACATTGCTTTGGATGGAAGGTTTCCTTTTTTCCCTCTGAATCCCCCATGCCTACAGCAGCTTTTGGCATACAGTAGCTGCTTAATAAAAGCTTGTGGAGAGAATAAATGGCTTATTTGGTGCTTTGGAATTGATCTTTTACACACTGAAGCAAGGGCTAACAGATCATGTGCCTGTTTGAAGCTCAATCTTCCTATGTGCAGAGGGATCTTTGCTAAGTTTTGTTATTATTTTTTAACTTAATATTAACAAGAAACATTTGGAGCAATGTTTGCTTTTACACGAGTCCCAGATCTGACATTTGCTAGCTGTATGACCATAAATAAATCATATCCTCATTCTAGGCTGCTTTTTCTCATTGGTAAAATATGGATAAAGAGCAATCAATAACAATTACTTAATACTTGTTCCTTCACAAGGCTACTCCAAGGAAAGTGTGCCATTAATTTTTTTCTTCCCTCCAGCCCCTCCCCACCCATTGGGAAGGCAAGCAATATGTTACCCATTATACATTGTACATATGAATGCAAAAATGAAAGAAGAGTACTTCATAAATTATAAAGCCCTCTAGAAATGGGGACTATAACATTACTGCCTCAGGAAGGTAATCTGTCTGAAAACCTCTTGCTCTGAAGCTAGGTAGATCCTGGATTTACTATCAGGGTTAATTGCCACTAGCCATGTTGGCTAATTACCATAGGCTTTGTAGTCCTCCAGATAACAAGTCCTTGAGTCCCTGGATGACACCGTCACCTAATGAACTGTTACATCTTGCTTTTATTACAGCTGAAGAGACTCTGGCATGTGATAATCCAGGGGTGCCTGAAAATGGCTACCAGATACTATACAAGCAGCTTTACCTGCCAGGTGAATCCCTCACATTCATGTGCTATGAAGATTTCGAGCTGATGGGAGAAGTGACTTTCAAATGCATCTTGGGTCAGCCTTCCCACTGGAGTGGACCACTACCTATCTGTAAAGGTAAAGAGCTGTGGCCATTAATCATGGCCACATAGAAGGGACACTCAGACATAGAAAAGGCATCAACTTCCCAGATTCCTGAGATTATTCTGGTTATGATTGTTATCTCAGAATGTCAAAGCTGGAAAGGAATCTTGAATGAAGTAATTAATATAAAAATTATTAATACTTATTCTGTACCAAGCACAATATTAGCCTGCAAATCACACATAATAGTAGCTTAATAAATGCTTATTCACTGACTAATTACTGAGTTATAAATACAAAAGACAGACCATTTTTTACCTCAGAGATTTTCTACTAGGGGAAGATATATATATCTATATCTATATCTATATCTATATCTATATCGATATCGATATCGATATAGATAGATAGATATAGATATAATAGATAGATAGATATAGATATAGATAGATAGATATAGATATCTCTCTATCTATCTATATAGATAGATAGATAGATAGATAGATAGATAGATATAGATATAGATGTATATAGATACAGATATATAGATATAGAGAGATATAGATATATAGATTTATAGATTTGTGTATATAGATAGATATAGATAGATAGATAGATAGATAGATAGATAGATAAAACAGAATATGTCCAGAGAGGAAATTTGTACTGGGGATTAAGAAAGATGGTGACTATTACAATAAAATGGTCCATTATCACAGCCTTTTCCAAACACTATGATAGCTGGTTTATGGTTTATATTTAATTATCTTTTATATAAATATTATATAATTATATATAATATATTATATTATTATATATAATATATCATTATATATAATTATTATAATATAAAATAATATATATAAATAATATTATATTGTGGCTATTTAATAACAATTCTGAGAGAAGAGTTCAGAAGGAGATTGCTGAGGCTGGAAAGAATTATGTGAAGGATCAGGATGAAAAATATGGCACATGGTTCCAGGGAGTCCAGAGCTGAGCAGTACTCATACCTTGTAAATAGAACATAAAGCAGATGATTTTTAAAGCTAGCTAAAACCTTCTAACATAGAATATTATCTGGAAGCTAGTGATCTTAGAAATCATCTAGTCTAAACTCCTCATTTTATAGGAGAAAATAAAGTCCAAAAATGGAAATTATTTCCATGAGGTCACACAATGAATCAATGGCAGAGTCAGAGCTTAAACTCATGTCTCCTGACACCTTACCCAATAATCTCTCCCCACACAATGCCACTCTGAAACTTGCCTCTAAAAGAGTAGGGGAAATTTTATTGTAATTCACACCTTAGATTTAGAACAGGAAGGGGTCCCAGTGGTCCTCTACATCAACCTCTTCATTTTATAGACAAAGAAACTGAGACCTATGGAGATTAAGTGTCATGACCAAGGTCATTCAGGAGGCAGGCTCCAGAATTATTAAATTTTAAATTTGGGTTCTCTTTTTTCTAGACCTAGAAGAATCTTTCTAGTATACCATACAATTTCCCCTTAAGTAAAAATGCACAAATATAAAAAGGATGCATATGGATGGAGTAGTCAGTTATCTTTGTAATAGAATTGAAGAGGTGGTGGATAAGTCCCTCTCCAGCTTCCATCCCTGAAAAAAAGTATTTACTCATGCTGCTTATTGATTGTTAAAATTATACTATTAAGGGGGTGGAGCCAAGATGGCAAAGAAGATACATGCGATTTTGTGAGCTCCCTTCTTCCCTCAATACCAATTAGTTAAATCAGCCTCAAAAATAACGCTGGACTGAGAGAAACCACAAGGATTGGAAGCCCAATTTACCAGCTGAAGAGAAACTGGAGTTACAACAGAAAAGGTCGGTTCCCAGGGGAGGGAAAAAAAAAAGAGGACAGCACAGACGTTTGGGTGCTGGCACACTGCGACAATAGGGCTGGGGAGGGTTCTGGGATCAGAGAAGCCACTGAGATAGAAGAATCTGGCACAGGCTGTTAGCTCTTCTCTGCTTATAAAACAGCAGTTCAGAAGAGAAATCAAGCCACTTTAAAATATAAAGCCAGATACTAAAACCACCCCAAACTGGAAGTGACCTAACAGATCTCGGCACTGTGGATGTGGCCGACTTAGGCTGTCCAGGGCCTCACCTGGGGGTAGTTAGGAGATTGAAATGCGGGTGGACATGGCCCGAGGCAACACATAGTGCCTGATTCAACTGGAGGCTGGGGAACTCAGTCCCAGAAGTCCCAGAGAAGCAGAACCTTTGAAATAGGGACCAAGGTTTCTGGGCAGACACTTCCAGTTTGAGCCCAGGGTCTTTTCAAGTCAGCTGCTGACATCCACGCCCCACCAGGACTCATAGGCCGGGCTTTTTGTCACCTATACTATTCAGTCTTAAACCTCAGGGAAGTCGCTAGGACACACAACGCCCTCAAAGCACTGCTGTGCTAATCACCTCTGAGACACTTCCAGGGAGGGGGTGGGGAACTCTCTCCCAGAGCCCTCTCTTAGCTCAGGCGCAGGAGCCTCTGCATCCATCCAGTCGGAGAGGAAGCTGGTAAAGAAAGAAAGAAAGAAACTTCTTACCCCAGGGAAAGACCCCCAAAGATTTTTTAACCATGAGTAAAAAGCTAAAGAAAACCATTGATTCCTTCTACACAGAGAAAGAGCGGGTATCCAACCCCGAGGAAGTTAACAGCAGAGAGTCAGCAGATAACAGCCTAAAGGGGAATGATAGCTGCCCCCCATCACATAACTCTCTCCCAGAAGAGACTATTAAAAATTAAGAGAGTTTGAAGAAAAATGGGGAAAGGAAAGAGAAGCTATGATAGAGAATAACAACATTCTGAAATTTGAGTTGGAAAAAATAAAGAATTCACAGGAGATGCAGGGAAACAAAATTTGTGAATTAGAAAAGGTTAAAAAAATCACAGGAAAGTAGGATTTCTGAATTGGAAAAGATAAAAAAGTCTCAAGAAAATAGGATTTCTGAATTGGAAAAAGAAAATAATTCTCTAAAAAAATTAGGGAAATGGAAAAAAATTCAATAGAGCAAAAAAATTCATTTAAAAACTCAATTGGGCATATACAAAAAGAACAAAAACTGTGAATGAAGAAAATAACTCCTTAAAATTCAGGATGGAACAAATAGAAATGAATGATTCATTGAGAACCCAAGAATCAGTCAAACAAATAAAAAAAAGAAAAATGAAAAGCTGGAGAATAAAGTAAAATACTTACTGGGAAAATCTATAGATCTGGAAAATAGATGTGGGAGAGATAATCTGAGGATCATTGGACTTCCCGAAAACTATGACCAAAAAAAGAGCCTAGATTCTATTTTACAGGAAATCATCAAAGAAAACTGTCCAGAGATAATAGAAACAGAAGGGAAAGTAGATGTGGAAAGAATTCATCGAACTCCTTCTGAAATAGACCCTAAAAAAAGAACACCACGGAATATAGTGGCTAAGCTGCAGAATTACCACACAAAGGAGAAAATCCTGCAAGCAGCTAGAAAAAAACAATTTAAATACCAAGGTGCCACAATAAGGGTCACTCAAGATCTGGCTGCCTCCACATTAAAAGACAGAAGGGCCTGGAACCTGATGTTCTGAAAGGCAAAAGATCAAGGATTGCAACCAAGAATAAACTACCCAGCTAAGTTTAGCATTTTTTTCCATGGAAGAAGATGGTCATTCAATGAAATAGAGAATTCCATATGTTTCTAAGAAAAAAACCAGACTTAAACAAAAAATTTGATCTACATCCACAAGACTGAAGAGAAATAGAAAAAGGTACATAGAACCCTTGAGAACTGTATCTCTGTTGTGGATATATAGAAAGTACACATGGATAATTTGATTTTGCTGATATAAAAAGGGGGTGTGTAGTAAAGGGAAGGGGGTAGTATCAGAAAAAGGGGAAGGAGTGATAAAAAGAGGGAAACTACATCCCAGGAAGAGGCATAGAAAATATACCATACCTAAGGGAATTTAGAGAGGGGGAGAAACATTGTGTGAATCTCTTACTCTCATCAGAAGAGGCTCAAAGAGTAAATAATTGGCATATTTGTTTTTCAGAGAATTCTCTCTCACCTCATTAAAAAGGGGGAGAGAAAAAAGGGAAAAGGAAAAGGGGAATAAGGGAAGGGACTTGTAGGGAGGGGGATTTCCTTAATGAATATTAATGCTAAAATCATAAATAAGATATTAGCAAAAAGACTTCAGAAAATCATCCCCAGGATAATACACTATGATCAAGTAGGATTTATACCAGGAATGCAGGGCTGGTTTAATATTAGGAAAACTATTAGTATAATTGACCATATTAATAATCAAATTAATAAAAACCATAAGATCATCTCAATAGATGCAGAAAAAGCATTTGATAAAAAACAATATCCATTCCTACTAAAAACGCTTGAGAGTATAGGAATAAATGGACTATTCCTTAGAATAATCAGGAGCATATATTGAAGACTGTCAGTAAGCATAATATGCAATAGAAATAAACTGCAACCTTTCCCAGTAAGATCAGGAGTGCAACGAGATTGCCCACTATCACCATTACTATTCAATATAGTACTAGAAATGCTAGCCTCGGCAATAAGAGCCGAGAAAGAGATACAAGGAATTAGAGTAGGAAATGAGGAAATCAGACTATCACTCTTTGCAGATGACATGATGGCATACTTAGAGAACCCCAAAGACTCTGCTAAAAAGCTATCAGAAATAATTCAGAATTTTAGCAAAGTTGCAGGATACAAAATAAATCCACATAAATCCTCAGCATTTTTATATATCACCAACAAAATGCAACAGCAAGAGATACAAAGAGAAATTCCATTCCAAACAAATGTTGAGAGTATAAAGTATTTGGGAATCCATCTACCAAAGAAAAGTCAGGAATTATATGAGAAAAATTACAAAACACTTGCCACAAAAATAAAGTCAGATTTAAATAATTGGAAAGACATTCAGTGCTCTTGGATAGGCAGAGCAAATATAATAAAGATGACAATACTCCCCAAACTAATCTATTTATATAGTGCTATACCAATCAGACTCCCAAGAAACTATTTTAATGACCTAGAAAAAATAACAAAATTCATATGGAAGAATAAAAGGTCGAGAATTGCAAGGGAACTAATGAAAAAAAAGTCAGAGGAAGGTGGTCTAAGTGTACCTGATCTAAAGCTATATTATATAGCAGCAGTCACCAAAACCATTTGGTAATGGCTAAGAAATAGACCAGTCGATCAGTGGAACAGATTAGATACAAAGGACAAAAAAAGGGTACATCTATAGCAATCTAATCTTTGACAAACCCAAAGATACCAACATTAGGGATAAAAATTCATTATTTGGAAAAAATTGTTGGGAAAACTGGAAATTAGTATGGCAGAAATTAGATATGGATCCACACTTAACACCATATACCAAGATAAGATCAAAATGGGTCCATGATTTCCGCATAAAGAATGAGATCACAAATAGATTAGAGTAACAGAAAATAGTCTACCTCTCAGACCTCTGGAGGAGGAAGGAATTTATGACCAGAGGAGAACTAGAGATCATTATTGATCACAAAATAGAAGATTTTGATTACATCAAACAAAAAATTTTCTGTGCATACAATACTAATGCAAACAAGATGAGAAGGGAAGTAACAAATTGGGAAAATATTTTTAAAGTTAAAGGTTCTGACAAAGGTCTCATTTCCAAAATATATAGAGAACTGACCCTAATTTATAAGAAACCAAAACCATTGTCCAATTGATAAATGGTCAAAGGATATGAACAGATAATTCTCCGATGATGAAATTGAAACTATACCCACTCATATGAAAGAGTGTTCCAAATCACTACTGATCAGAGAAATGCAAATTAAGACAACCCTGAGATACCACTACACACCTGTCTGGCTAAGATGACAGGAACAAATAATGATGAATGTTGGAGGGGATGTGGGAAAACTGGGACACTAATACATTGTTGATCGAGTTGTGAAAGAGTCCGGCCATTCTGGAGAGCAATTTGGAACTATACCCAGCAAGTTATCAAACTGTGCATACCCTTTGTTCCAGCATTGCTGTTATTGGGCTTATATCCCAAAGAAATACTAAAAAGCAGAAAGGGACCTGTATGTGCCAAAATATTTGCGGCAGCTCTTTTTGTAGTTGTTAGAAACTGGAAGATGTATGGATGTCCATCAATTGGAGAATGGTTGGGTAAATTATGGTATATGAAGGTTATGGAATATTATTGCTCTGTAAGAAATGACCAGCAGGAGGAATATAGAGAGGCTTGGAGAGACTTACGTCAACTGATGCTGAGTGAAATGAATAGAAACAGAAGATCTCTGTACACTTCAATGTTGTATGAAGATGTATTCTGATGGAAGAGATCCAACTCACTTCCAATTGATCAATGATGGACAGAAATAACTACACCCAGAGAAGGAACACTGGGAAGTGAATGTAAATTGTTAGCACTACTGTCTATCTACCCAGGTTATCTATACCTTCGGAATCTAATACTTAATGTGCAACAAGAAAATGGTATTTATACATATATTGTATCTAGGTTATATTGTAACACATGTAAAATGTATGGGATTGCCTGTCATCAAGGGGAGGGAGTAGAGGGAGGGGGGGATAATTTGGAAAAATGAATACAAGGGATAATATTATTAAAAAAATTAATGTTATTTATGGTCACATGAAAAAAATATCCTTGCATACATTTTTAATTTTTTTGAAATCAATAAAAATAATCATTAGGAAAAAAATTATACTATTAAAAACTCATTCATTTGGCTATTTCAAAAACCAAATATTTGCAGGAAAGGTAAGGGGAATGCTTAGTAAGTCACTTATGACTTAGTGTAATTGATTTTTTAAAAAAAGCTCTTACCTGAATACTGAATTTTATAGGGGCAGGAGGTGGGGGTAAAAAACACATAAAAGATAGACTGAAGAACTTTGCAGACTTCCCAGTTTTTTTGATGGAAGGACCACCCTACTGTATGTTTCTCCAAAATGATTTGAAGATTCCTTTTCTCAGGATACAAAGAACTGAGTTTCAAAGACAAAAGTGTTTTCTATATTGTTACAAAATAGCCTATGACCATCTTTGTTTCCAAAAAGTATCTACATTTTTTATTAAAATATTATTTTATTTTATTAAATTTGTTTAATTAAAATATTCATATACAACTTTATAAAACAACACATACTCTGACAAAGTAACCTTTAATTGCTACACTATTACATCATATTCTATAAGGACCTTTATTTATAAGAAGCACCATCTCTAAACCTTGCAATTAGAAAGTATCTACTAATTACTATGTGGTTACAATGATGCATAGTGCTTTATGGCTACAAAAGCATCACCTTATGCATGTCATTACAAAACCGGTTCTATCACAAACATATGTATAGTAACAAGGTATTCTATAATTCCTCAATGATTACTGATTCTCCACCTTGTTAGAACCTAGTGGTCTTCAAACTTTTTAAATAGGGGGCCTGTTGGAGGGCCGGACTATAGTAAAAACAAAAACTCACACTCTGTCTCCACCCCTCAGCCCATTTGCCATAACCTGGCAAGCCACATAAATGTCCTCAGCGGGCTGGCCCACGGGCCGTAGTTTTGAAAACCCCTGACCTAATCTATGACTCAATCTTCTTAGAAAATATTCTATCATTCACATATGTTTTATGTATACCCTAAAGTCTTAAAATGAATTCTATAATTCCCTTTCATGGAGGGTAAATAGAATTGAATGTTAAATTCTCTATAAGAGGAAGAAAATTAATAGATTCCTTTCTGACTACATGGACACTAAAAGACAGAATATTGATTCTGACCTTTTCATAGACTCCTGGGTCTTGAACTTTTATAGCTGAAAAGGACTTTTTGAGTCATCCAGTTAAGTGAAAAAGGGATTGAACAGCCCAAAATAACTTAAATAGCCAAGCTGGCCCAGCTTCAGATTCAAATCTTCTTTCCCATTCTCTCCATTCCATCAAGCTTCAAGGAGAGTCAGTCACCTTATAATCACATCACATCATGAAAATTCTTTGGTCTCTGACCACTAACCTACATTCTCCAGAGGATGCCATCTGATCTCCTAGGTAACTCTTTCTGTGGTTTCTGAGTCCTGATACTCAGTTCTACCCTAGTGATTTTGGAAATGGACTGTTAAGTCCCTGCCCATTTCCTGGCAATTACAATGAACTGAAGAAAAGGAATTAGTTACTGTGTTACAGATGGACAAGGAAATGTGTGCTCTAACTATGTCTCTCTGTTCTCTGAAAACAGGTGAATAAAAATAGCTTTTAAATGAATGAGCTAAAAATCAAGAGAGAGAGAGAGAGAGAGAGAGAGAGAGAGAGAGAGAGAGAGAGAGAGAGAGAGAGAGAGAAGGCTAAATTAGAAAAAGCCAGTCTACATGTATTCTGTAGCAGAAACATTTGACAAGGTTCACAGGGAAGTTCTGCTGAATAACACTGCCTTCTGAGAATAAGACAAGGTAGTGAGTGGCTCTGGCCCTTCTCATAACTAGCTCATCTTCCTAGTAGAAGCTAATCACATTCAGTTTCAATTCTCTTCACACAATATGCATTCAATACCTGCTGTGCATAGAGCTCTCTCTTAGTTGTGGGATGGATCTGGGGATGGGGGAAAGCAGACAAAAGGAGGCAGATGAAAAGATGAATAGGGTGTCTGTACCCTGAACCTGAGACTTGAGATGGACTTTAATGGGTTGAATATAAGCCATCCTTCAAACTCAATTTCTTTGAAAGAAGGGAAAAAAAAGAAGGGAAGAGGAGACTCAAGGATAAGTGAGAGGAGAAGAGAGAATGGAAGGAGAGAAGAGGGGAGGGGAGGAAAGAGAAAAAAGAAAGGAAATGAATAAAACAAAAAATAAGGCTCCTATCTGTGAGATCACCAATCTATTTTAGCATAAAGGTCCATGTAAGAACAGTACTTAATTACCTCCCTCTTACCAGATCATTTAAGTCTACCTAGAGATTCATTTTCAAATATGATTGTGTATACATATATATGTATCATATATATATGTATACATATACATACACACACACACACACACACACACACACACATATATATATATATATATATATATATATATATATATATATATATATATTTGTATATACGTATACACATGTGAGGAAAGAAACAAGGAATCTCTATCTAAAATTTTCATCAGTGTAGGAAACAGTCTCTGTCAATGCAGATGTATGCATGCTCAGCAATTTCTAGAGTTACCAGCTAACACTTAGAATTTAAATGAATAAATGAATTAATCAATCAGTCCCAATCTCACAAAACTGGTCTTGAAGCCTTGTCTTCCTGACCATAAAATTTGCTATTCACTATACTAATATGTGTATGGATGTGTATATATGTATATATTTATAGAATATATAGCATATTATTTTGTATAGTAGTACCAATGCAGCTTGCTACTATACTATATATACGATTATACAATATGTATACCATACAAGATACATAAGTAATGCATATATACACATGTATATATACTTATGCATATAGATATATGTTTCTATACTTTTCTGTATATGTATATGTACATGATGTATATGCATATTTACATACACATATACACACACAAATTAATTAAGGATTGAACCTTTTATTTCCATTGATAGAGGGAACACCTAAGTGAGAACACTTCTGATACCATCCATCTGTATCTATAGGAAATATCAGGGTTAAATAAAATGGTGTTCTCTATTTGCTTAGCCCTCTTGTTGGGGACATTGGAATGAAAGTTCCTTTATTTATTGATTGGACCAGTTGGCTTTTGGTGCCTTTTCAGTTTACAAACTCTGTGATAAAGTCATTACATCCTTAAGAGATGTTTTATGTGCAAAATAACTTATGGTACATGTGAGAAATATTGTTTGAAGAAGAGAAGGGGAAGGGAGAAGAAAGAGACAGAGACACACAGATGGAGAGAGAGAGAGAGAGAGAGAGAGAGAGAGAGAGAGAGAGAGAGAGAGAGAGAGAGAGGTTGAAGGAGAGGGAGAGGGGGGAGAGGGAGAGGGAGAGGGAGAGGGAGAGGGAGAGGGAGAGAGAATACTTAGAAAAGGAATCAGAACAAACTTCCTAGAGAATTTGGAAACGTAACAAATGTTAAAGAAAGGCAATCAAACAGTGGGCATTTATTAAACACTGTTACATTCTGGTCAATACGAAATGTTCTGAGAATACAAAGACAAAAAGCAAAACCAGTCCCCCACCTTAAGGAGCTTACATCCTAATGTGGGTAATGACTCAAACCCAGGCAAATATATACAAAATACACACAAAGTCAATGCAGGCTAATTTTGAGGGAGGAGACAACAGTAGAGATAAGGCAGGAGAACATTCCTGGTATGGGCTATGGCTTATGTGAATGCATCATGCATGACCGAAGAGAGAAATTGGAGTACAGGGAAAGTCTAGTAGAACAATTTGGCTGGCAAAGGAATTATAAGGAACAACATCAGGGTGGAAAATTGGGGCCAAATTGTAAAATCTTTAAATTCCAGGTGGAGAAAAGTATATTTTATCCTAAAGGGAACAGGGAGCCCCTGAATATTTTTGAGTAGGAGAGAGACCTGTGTCTTAGGCAGATTATTTTGGTGACTTGGAGGAATTTCCTTTAATTGAAACATAAAAAGATTTTGGGTCTCTGCTACCATAGGGCCATTGTATTGGGATCACATCCCCACACAAAGACACAACAAAATGCCTGGCTCTGTGAAAGTGCCTGATGGGAAGGGTTTTGATCGCCATTTTCTTTTCATACTTCACGGGAATAGGATGAATGCATTTTCCAGGTTCCAACATTTTCCACTTTCTCTTTCAGTTATTCAAGACAGCTTTGAGCATGCTTTAGAAGGTGAGTTGCACAATGAAAAATCCCACCAAGACAACATAACAATGGGAGAGATGGAGCAGATAACCTTATGTCTTTATCAAGCTATCCCAAAGCCCATTTCCAGCTCCGCCAACAGATGCATGGGCGGTGCTATTATGAAAAAGAATTGGATATTCATTTCAGATGCCTAAATACACCAGGATAGTGATTTGGCACCAATTCCCTGCACAGGCAGATATAAAAGAAACTGACATTTCATATGTCGGAGAAGCAGTTTATTCAAATAATCCAGTGTAAGATTTTTTCAACCAATTAAGCAATTTGCCTCATCACTTCAGGGACTGCATTAAGCTTTCTGATGATAAGAAGCACACCTGGAAATGGGGACTAGGTTAAGTCAACTCATCTCTTATAATTGATAGTTACTTTACTTTACTTTACAGGGCCAGTTATGGAGGAGGAAGGGCAAGCAGCACCCAGGGGATGACTTTTTCCATTTGAGAAGATGGAAGGCATTGCCCTTCTGGAAAGGCTATGTGCTGAAGGTGAAAGGGACCTAGATTAGCTATTTTGAACATATGGTGACAGAACCTTTGTCCAAAACAGATTTTTGCTATGTGCTCTTAGTCAAGTATTTCCCCTGCCTAAACCTCAGTTTCCTTGTCTGCAAAGGGTTGAATTAGATTAGACTCAAAAGCCCCTTCCTGCTCTAGCTCTATGGTCCAATGAATATCTTACTGTTAGAACTTTCCAATTTTGGTGTTTTTTTTTTGGGGGGGGGAATTAAGCAAGCACTGAATTATGGGAACTCTGACATGCCTTAGCCACTTGGTAACACCAAAAATCAGTCATGTTATCCCTTTGTCATGAATTTATCATGATTATTTGATAGAAGGATTTTTTACAAGCAACCTCCCTATACAGTTTTTATTCTTAGCTCCATAAAAATAATGCCTACTGGGGTCCAATCCAAGGGGTAAAATCCTGGGAAAGGGCACAAAAAGGTGACTTTCAGAGACTCCAAATGACTGGAGATGCAAAAGGCCAAAACCTCCCACATTCAGCTTCACAAATCACTCTGCCTGGAGCCATAGGGCATAGTCCAAGAGGTGGTGTCTGACTCCAGGTACCACATCTCCCTCTTTACTGCTCTCAAAGCCTAGGATGCCTCCCTCTCTCTTCTCAAACCAATACTGTTATGCCAGTCCTAGAGGACTTCCCCTTCCCCCAGATCCTCAGAGGAGTATAAATACATGCTATTTAAGAATAAAATTCTCTTTCACTTCAACCCTACCTCCTGGTGGTCTGTCTCTATGTTATTCAGGTTGGTGCCCAAGGACAAGTAAGTGTGGACTAGCCGTGCCATCAAAAGATGGGTATTAAGAGTACCTCAAAGGGGAGCTACAAGGTTAGGGTAGCATTAAGAGAGTTACAAGTGGCACGCCCTAACAGGAACAATTTTGGCTAGAGCCTCACCTTGTATCAGGCCTTCAGGTGGGAAGAGAGACAGAACTCTGCTCTACAGTGAGTAGAAAGTAGGAAAATGGGACAAATTGTTGTGAGGGTCCCAGGAGGTACCAGAGAAAGAAGCTTTTTAAATAGTAACTGCACATGTGGAAGCTCAATGCTTCTGGGGTTGGGGAAGAAAGGAGAGAATGTGAAAGTCAAAGCTTTAAAAATAAAGATAAAATTAGTGTTTTACATGAAACTGAGGCAAATAAAGATATCAAATTTAAAAAAAAAGAAAAATCCTTGCTCCTGGAACCCCTTTGATTCTTGTTCTGTTTTATGGTATTTTCCCATGATGTCAGGAGAATCACAAGACATTTGGGAATAAAAATGCAGCCCAGTAACCCAGTGCTAGAGGCCAAGATGGAGAAGATCTCCACAATCATGACGGCTTTCCCTCTGGAGCTCTGGTATGTGGGGAGGAAAGAGATCCAGACACTGCAAAACACCAGCATGCTGAAAGTGATGAACTTGGCTTCATTGAAGGCATCAGGCAGGTTCCTGGCCAGGAAGGCTATGGTGAAGCTGCCCAGGGCCAGAAAGCCCATATAGCCCAGGACACAGCAAAATGCAAAGGCGGAGCCCTCATTACATGTGAGGATGATGTGTCTGGATTCAGAGTGTGTGTCTGCTTCTGGAAAGGGGGGGTATGTCCCCAACCAGATGGCACAGATAAGCCCTTGAATTCCGGAGCAGATGAGAACAACACAATAGGGCACTCTAGGATGAAGGAATATCCTCATCCTGCTCCCTGGTCCTGTAACCCTGAAAGCCAGAACCACTATGATAGTTTTGGCCAAAATGGAGGAAACAGCCACTGTGAACACAACTGCAAATACTGTTTGTCGGAAAAGGCAGGAAGCAGTGGTGGGACGGCCCACAAAGAGCAAGGAGCACAGGAAGCAAGAGGAAAGGGAGATGAGGAGCAGGTAGCTGAGATTCCTATTATTGGCTTTGACTATGGGAGTGTCTTGGAATTTCACAAAGACCCACAGAACCAGGGCTGTGAGCAATGAGAGTGAAAGAGCTACAGCTGTCACTGCCTTCCCCCAAGGGTCATTCACATCCAGGAAGGTCACAAACTTGGGGAGGCATCTATCTCTCTGCTCATTGGGATATTCACCCTCTGGGCACTTCTCACAGTGCTCAGCATCTGCAGGAGACAAACAAGGACTTAGAGTTTAGATTAAAACATTTCTCTACATTCCCACAGCAGGAAATAGTCAGGAGACCTGCAGCAAATCTTTCTACTTCCATAGGATGCAAAATCCCATTCTCTCTTTACTGGATGACACAGTCACAGGTAAGTTACTTGGTATACTGCTCAGATCAAAACTGTTCTTTACCTTGATCCCTGTTTGGCTTTGGTTCAAGTTCTCTTTATTGGTTTTACATAAGTGATGTCACCTTTTCTTTTTAACATAATCAGTAAGGAGAGTAAGCTTAGACAGTAGAGACCTTTAGCATCAAACATCCAGATTTTGCCTGTGTTGTGTTGGGAAGCAACTCAAGTTGAAGAGCTGCCTGTATCAATACTTTTTCATTCTTTCCACCTCCCAGTTTACACCTTTCAACAATTATTATTGTTGAATTTATATGAATTTTTAAACATTTTCTTGGTAGATACAGACAGTATGTGTATTCTTGTCTCCTCTGTTGAAATAGTATCTCCCTTAATGAAGGATTCATCTCCTTTTTATCACTCTGTCCCATTATTTATGACCAACTTCTTCTCATACTAAATGACTATTGATTGACTGATGGAATAATGACTTACTAAATATCTGGCAAGTTTCTTACAGAAAACATGTTTCTTTTGTTTTGGAATTCTTCCTTTTCAAAATCCCAAGAGAAATGAACCATTTCCAGGATATATTCAACAATGGAAAGGTAACCCTTTGATCCCTTCATTTCATCAATTAATTAAAAGAAAAATTCTCTTTGGAGCCTCCATTGGATTTTTTTCACTAGTATTTCAAATATTGGATTCACCTTATTTTCACCCTGTCTTTCAGGTCAATGAGACCTGAAATTAGCATCTGGAATGCTTCAGTGACACACCAGATCCATCCTTGCTTTCAGCATTCTGTTTCCTAAAAATATTTTTCTCCTCATTGTTTCTCCCTCTTTTTTGTGAGTTTCACAACTCTTTTATTGCTCTGTCACATCTGCAGTGAAGACCCAAAGAGACATGCTAGTACTGCCCCAAATTACCAAGAAGTAGGGTTCCTTGCAATAACTCACCCTTATGACTGGAGATTTCTCCTTCTGAGCATGGGGAGCAGCTGAAGCAACAAGGTGGCTTCCCCTCCAAAGGCAACTTCCTGAATCCAGCAGGACAACTGGCAGTACATACTGCAGAGGGAACCTAAGATAGTGACAGGAGACTGGAATAAACATTTTTAACTGATAGCTATTTATGTATGCAAAGAAAAACTCAGATGATTTTTACCATTCTGGTTTTGAAAACCACCTCTACAGATACAGAATTAAAAGTGTATATGAATTATCACATGATCCAAATTATTCTTTCCATTTGTCACCCACTCTTCTGCAACACTCAGTGACAAACCTTCTCCTACTGAACCATTAACAAAATTGTATTTCACACCCTGATCATTTAAAGATAGTTCATATATTGGCCAATTACAGAGAAGATGACTCCTTGTCTCAGTCATCGATGTGGGAGAGATCCCAAAAAGATCTTGAAGCATCTTCTTGGGGGTGGCCATTGCACTGCAAGTGCTGTTCCCAAAGTAATGTGAATGTTAAATGCCTAGAAGTATTCCTAATATAGTCAAGGGTTAAACAAGGGTGCCCATTAACAACATTATTATGCAATATTGTACTGGAAATGTTTTCTTCAATAATAGGTGATGAAAGAGAAATTGAAGGAATTGGTGAAGGAGTGGTGTACACTTTTGGAAGAACAAGTGCCTGATGACAGAACCCGGAAACATTTGCAATGTAAGTTTTGAGCTTCAGATATGCCTTCAAGACGGGCTTTTGTGGACAACAGAGGGTGCATCACGGCCCAGAAGAGGTAGGGTGCATCTAGGACAGCCTGCAAAAGTCCAGCATTGGGAATTTAGTGTGCGGCTCTTAACCAAAGTACAGCAATAGTGTCTACGTGTCCTCATCCAGAAAGACAGTGCATCAGCAGTTCTACTGTGAGAACTCCAGGGCAAACATAATAGAGAATCTGGGAATCAGTGAACCTCAGCAAGCCAGCTCAGTGGCAAAGCCTGCAGCACCATTGGCCCCACACAGTCAAAGAGAGACCCCTGTTCTTCAGCAAAATAAGCTTGAAACAATCTCTTGTGTGTCCAAGCAACAGAGCTGAAATTTTAAAAGTGAGAAGAGGAGCAAAAAAAAAAAAGTTCTGACCTGTTAGGTTCTTACTAAATACTAATGAGATAATGAGATATTAGGTTCTTACTAAGTGCTAAGTCAGTACTTGACAATTCTCTAGTTCCAGCCTTTCCTAGGGAAGAGCCTGCATGCTTTGGAGGAGCAAGTCCATTGGTGGAAGTGATTCTTCCCAGAAGCCCTTGCATTATCACATGCCCATTCTCTGGGAGGATAAAAAGGGCAGTTCTGGAGGAAAAAGGAGTCTCTTCTTTAGACCAGACTTGACACAGTTCTCTGCAGGAAGGGAAGTCACTTCTCTGGACAAGAGTTAATGGCAAGTGTCTGGAGACAACAGTTCTGAGTTGACAGAGCAGATCTCCTCTCAGAGAATGATCTGCAGCTTCTGGAGACAACAGCACATTACACTGACCATAAAGAGATATCAGTCAGGGAAGATCATGATAGAAGACTGGAAGACGGTTACAATGACAAAATGCCTATGAATAAAATCTCAGGGGGGAATATGAGCTCTTGTCAAGCTCAAAAGCATCTCCTCAAAAAGCTCAAAAAATATCTTTAAAAAGAGATGACAGAGTAAATGTGCAAGAATGAGAATTATGAAAGAAAATGGTGACAATTTGAAAATAAAAACCTAAGCTTGAAAAAGGAAATATGGAAATGTCTAGAAGAAATAACTCTTTAAAAAACAAATTTGGCCAGAATAAAATATATAGAAATTAATTATTTCTTAAAAATCAGTTCATTTGGGGGGGGGTAGCAAGATGCTGGAGAGAACACTTGCATCTTCCTAAGCTTTCCTTTACCCTGAATCAATTTTAACAAAATTCAGCCTCAGAAGTAGTGCTTGACTGTCAGAACACCTGGATATTGGGTGTACAACATATTGCCAACTGAAAATATTCTCGAAATTCTCCAGAAAAGATCTGTTTTGCTCATGTGTGGGGACTGACTGGGGTTAGGCCAGGCACAGACCTCAGGCAGGCAGTGAGACCACAGGAAACAGCTAACCCTGAGCAGACTGGAGGGCAGAGCGATGTGGTCTCTGCTGGTGGAAAATCTGGGGGGAGCACTTTAGCACAGTGTGGGCTTCTCTGCCCTGGCAGCAAGTCAGTAGATCAGCAGAGAAGCTATAAAAACAGGGGTAAAGTCTATAATCCCAAAATGCTGGAGTCTCTAGAGACCTGGCCACACCCACCCAACAAATGGAGTGACTCAGAATGATCCAAGTGCAGCCACAGTCACTGCTCCCAGTGCAAACACTGCTTTCCCTCTCCCACTGATTTCAGCACAAAGGCTAATCTCAAGGCAGCCTGTGGGTGCTGTCCCCACTGCTGCTTCACTGCCACTTCCTACTGGTTGCAGAGGCAGCTTGGACATAAGACACTGCCCCCCATAAGTAGACTGTAGCTTTTGTGTTTTTTTCTTCAAATGAGCAAAAAGGCAATGCAAGCTCTAACTAAGTGTTGATAATTTCTATAGGGAAAGAGAGCAGATTTCAGACCCTGAGGAAGCCAAAATCAGGTTGGCTCTAGACCTAAAGGTGGATCTGATCTGGTCCCTACCACATAGGTAAATATAATCTGAGAGCAAAAAACAAAAATGCAAGCAAATGATAACAGAAAGAGTGGAAATGTCATGTTGTGGTCCATATTAATTTTCCAGTGTTCTTTCTCTGGATGTAGCTGCTTCTGTTCATTGGAAGAGATTTGGATCTTCTCATTTTTGAAGAGATCAATGTCCATCAGAATTGATCAGAATATAATACTGTTGTTGAAGTGTACAATGATCTCCTGGTTCTGCTCATTTGAAATAGCATCAGTTCCTGTCAGTATCTACAGGCTTCTCTGAAGTCATCCTGCTAGTCATTTCTTACAGAACAATAATATTCCATAACATGATTTTCTTCATTCACTTTTTTATTTCTTTTTGTATTTGTCCAATTGAGTTTTTTAGTGAGTTGTATTGTTTTATGGAATTTTTTCCCAATTTGCCAAGTTTTTAAGGTCAAGTAGACATAAAATCGATGAAATAAAAGTAAAACTTAAGTGAAAATTTTGAAGAAAATATAAAATATTTCATTGGAGAAACTAATGATGTGGAAAATAGAACCAAAAGTGACAATATAGTAATTACAAAATAGTAAGTAGTAGATAAATCCAACCACAAAGTAAACAAGAAAGAAGGTTAGGAGGTGAATAGAATTTTAGAAAATTAGGTAAGATAGATCTCTGAAGACAATGGAAAAGGGATAGAGCGGAATGGACCTTTTTCTCAGTGGATCACAGCACTTCTACAAAAACTGACTACTTCTTAGAGCATAAGATCTTCTGAATCAAATACAGAAAGACAGATGTGGAAAATATATGCTTTTTAGATCATGATGCAATAAAAAATTACTTCTAATAAATGGCCATGGAAAAATAGACCCAAAATTAGTTAGAAAGTAAATAATTGAATCCTTAATAAAGAGTAAGTCTAACAACAGATGATAGAAAAGTCATTAATTTCTTCCAAGAAAATGTCAATAATAAGATGGTATGCCAATAATTATGGATTGCAGCAAACAGTAAATGGTGAAAATTTATGTCTCTAAATGTTCATGTGGATAACATAGATAAAGAGGAGATCAATGAACTGGGGGTTCAAATAAAAAAGATAGAGCTAGAAAAAGTTAAAAATTTCCAATTAAATAAGAGAAATTCTGAAAATTAAATTATAGATGGATCCAATAGAAAGGGAGGAAACTTGAATTAATAATAAAATTGAGATTTGAGTTTTACGAAAAAAAACACAACAAAATAGATTAAATTTTGGTTAATATGATTAGAAAAAGGAAAAGAGGAAATCAAGTTTCCAGTATGAATCATGAACAGCACGAACTTATCATGAATGAACTAGAAATTTAAGCAAAAATTAGGAACTATCTTTCCAAAGTTTTGCTAATAAAGATGACATGAATCTAAATGAAATGAATGAATCCTTAGAAAAATATAGCTTGGCCCAATTAACAGAAAAGAAATGACATAATTAAACAGGTTTATTTTAGAAAAGGTAATTGGAAAATCAGTTAACTCAATCCCCTCAAAAACATTTCCTGAACAAGTGAATTCTCTTCATCATTTAAAGAATAATGAATTCTAATATTATGTAAATGATTTGGAAAAAAATGATTGAAGAAGGTGTCCTACCACATGTCTTTTCTGACATAGAAATTGTATTGATGTGTAAACCAAAAAAGGCCAAAATAGAAAGAGAAAATTATAAATCAATTTCCCTAATTAATATTGATGCCAAAACTTAGGGAAAAGAGATTCAAGTAGCTTCTCATGAAACATAATACATTATGCCCAAGTGGGATTTATATCTGAAATGCAAGGCTGGCTCAGTATAAGGAAAACTATCAACATAACTGTGTATATCGAAAACCAAAGTAACAGATTGTTGGGTTCTTACTAAGTGCTAAGTTGGTACTTGACAATTCTCTACTTCTGGCCTTTACTGGGAGTTTTACTTCTGTGACCTCCTGGGGAGGAGCTTGCATGCTTAGGAGGAACAAGTTCATTAGTTGAAATAATTTTCACCAGAAGCCCTTGCGTTATCCCAAGCCCATTCTCTGAAAGGATAAAAAAGGGAGGCACTTGAGAGATAGAGAAGGTCTTGTCTGGGCCAGACTTGAGGCAGCTCTCTGCAGGGAAGGAAATGACTACTCTGGACCAGAGTTGACAGCAACTGTCTGGAGATAACGGCTCTCTACAGGAAGAAGAATCTGTCCCAGAGATTTGAGTTGACATAGCAGATCTCCTCCCAGAGAGTAGTCAACAGTTTCTGGAGACAACAGCACATTACAACAGATGTCATTCAATTGTCTCAATCCATGTAGAGAAATTATTTGGGAAAATACAACATCTGGGGGTGGAGCCAAGATGGCTGAGAAGATACATGCGCTTTGTGTAAGCTCCTTTCTTCCCTCACAACCAACTAGAAATAGTGCTGGACTGATAGAATCCACAAGGACTGGTAGCACGACTTACCAGCTGAAGAGAATCTGGAGTTTCAACAGGAAAGGTCAGTTCCCAGGGGAGGAAGAAGAGAGGCCAGCACAGACAGTGGGGTAGTGGCACACTGCGCCGATCACGTTGGGGAGGGCTCTGGGATCGGCTCTGGGATCAGAGAAGCCACTGAGATAGAGGAATCTGGCACAGGCTGTTAGCTCTTCTCTGCTTATAATACAGCAGTTCAGAAGAGAAATCAAAGCCACTTTGGAATATAAACTAGATACTAGAACCTCCCCAATCCTGGGGGTGACTCAGCAGATCTCAGCACTGTGGGTGTGGCCGACATAGGCAATCCAGGCTTTCACCTGGGAGTACTTAAGAGATTCAAAAGTGGGAGGGGCGGTAACTCATAGTGCCTGGCTTGGCTGGAGGCTGTGGAACTCAGGCCCTGGAAGTCCCAGAGAAGCAATAGACAGTAAAACTATAATAGTGGGAGATCTCAACCTTGCACTCTCAGATTTAGACAAATCAAACCACAAAACAAATAAGAAAGAAATTTTAAAAGTAAATAGAACATTAGAAAAACTAGGTATGATAGACCTTTGGAGAAAACTGAATGGCAATAGAAAGGAATATCCTTTCTTCTCAGCAGTTCATGGATCCTATACAAAAATTGACCATACATTAGGACATAAAGATCTCAAAATTAAATGTAGTTAGGCAGAAATAATAAATGCCTTCTTCTCAGACCCCAATGCAATAAAAGCTACATTCAGTAAAAGGTTAGGGCTAAATAGACCAAAAAGTAATTGGAAACTGAATAATCTCATCTTAAAGAATGACTGGGTGAAAGAGCAAATTATAGAAACAATTAATAATTTCATCCAAGATAATGACAATGATGAGACATCATACCAAAATCTGTGGGATGCAGCTAAAGCAGTAATAAGGGGAAATTTTATATCTTTAGAGGCTTATTTGAAGAAAATTGAGAAAGAGAAGATTAACAAATTGGGCTTGCAACTTAAAAGGCTAGAAAAGACCAAATTAAAAACCCCCAACCAAAAATTAAACTTGAAATACAAAAATTAAAAGGAGAAATCAATAATATTGAAAGTAAAAAAAACTATTGAATTAATAAATAAAACCAAGAGTTGGTTTTATGAAAAAGCCAATAAAATAGATAAACCTTTGGTAAATCTGATCAGAAAAAAGAAAGAGGAAAATCAAATTGTTAGTCTTACAAATGAAAAGGGGGATCTTTCCACCAATGAAGAGGAAATTAGAGAAATAATAAGGAGTTACTTTGCCCAACTTTATGCCAATAAATTTGATAACTTAAGCGAAATGGATGACTTCCTCCAAAAATATAGGCTTCCTAGATTAACAGAGGAGGAAATAAATTGTGTAAATAGTCCCATTTCAGAAAAAGAAATATAACAAGCTATTAATCAACTCCCCAGGAAAAAATCCCCAGGACTAGATGGATTTACATGTGAATTCTACCAAACATTTAAAGAACAATTAACCCCAATGCTATATAAACTATTTGAAAAAATAGGGGATGAAGGAGTCCTACCAAACTCCTTTTATGACACAGACATGGTACTGATACCTAAACCAGGTCGATCAAAAACTGAGAAAGAAAATGATAGACCAATTTCCTTAATGAATATTGATGCTAAAATCTTAAATAAGATATTAGCAAAAAGACTTCAGAAAATCATCCCCAGGATAATACACTATGATCAAGTAGGATTCATACCAGGAATACAGGGCTGGTTTAATATTAGGAAAACTATTAGTATAATTGACCATATTAATAATCAAATTAATAAAAACCATATGATCATCTCAATAGATGCAGAAAGAGCATTTGACAAAATCCAACATCCATTCCTACTAAAAACGCTTGAGAGTATAGGAATAAATGGATTATTCCTTAGAATAATCAGGAGCATATATTTAAGACGGTCAGTAAGCATAATGTGCAATAGAAATAAACTGCAACCTTTCCCAGTAAGATCAGGAGTGAAACAAGGCTGCCCACTATCACCATTACTATTCAATATAGTACTAGAAATACTAGCCTCGGCAATAAGAGCCGAGAAAGAGATTCAAGGAATTAGAGTAGGAAATGAGGAAATTAAACTATCACTTTTTGCAGATGACATGATGGTATACTTAGAGAACCCCTAAGACTCTGCTAAAAAGCTATTAGAAATAATTCAGAATTTTAGCAAAGTGGCAGGATACAAAATAAATCCACATAAATCCTCAGCATTCTTATATATCACCAACAAAATGCAACAGCAAGAGATACAAAGAGAAATTCCATTCCAAACAAATGTTGAGAGTATAAAGTATTTGGGAATCCATCTACCAAAGAAAAGTCAGGAATTATATGAGAAAAATTACAAAACACTTGCCACAAAAATAAAGTCAGATTTAAATAATTGGAAAGACATTCAGTGCTCTTGGATAGGCGGAATGAATATAATAAAGATGACAATACTCCCCAAACTAATCTATTTATATAGTGCTATACCAATCAGACTCCCAAGAAACTATTTTAATGACCTAGAAAAAATAACAACAAAATTCATATGGAAGAATAAAAGGTCGAGAATTGCAAGGGAACTAATGAAAAAAAAGTCAGAGGAAGGTGGTCTAAGTGTACCTGATCTAAAGTTATATTATATAGCAGCAGTCACCAAAACCATTTGGTATTGGCTAAGACATAGACCAGTCAATCAGTGGAACAGATTAGATACAAAGGACAAAAAAGGGTACATCTATAACAATCTAATCTTTGACAAACCCAAAGATACCAACATTAGGGACAAAAATTCATGATTCGGAAGAAACTGCTGGGAAAACTGGAAATTAGTATGGCAGAAATTAGATATGGACCCACACTTAACACCATATACCAAGATAAGATCAAAATGGGTCCATGATTTGGGCATAAAGAATGAGATCATAAATAGATTAGAGGAACAGAGAATAGTCTACCTCTCAGACCTGTGGAGGAGGAAGAAATTTATGACCAGAGGAGAACTAGAGATCATTATTGATCACAAAATAGAAAATTTTGATTACATCAAACTAAAAAGTTTCTGTACAAACAATACTAATGCAAACAAGATTAGAAGGGAAGTAACAAATTGGGAAAATATTTTTAAAAGGAAAGGTTCTGACAAAGGTCTCATTTCCAAAATATATAGAGAACTGACCCTAATTTATAGAAAACCAAACCATTCTCCAATTGATAAATGGTCAAGGGATATGAACAGACAATTCTCAGATGATGAAATTGAAACTATTTCCACTCATATGAAAGAGTGTTCCAAATCACTACTGATCAGAGAAATGCAAATTAAGACAACTCTGAGATACCACTACACACCTGTCAGATTGGCTAAGATGACAGGAACAAATAATGATGAATGTTGGAGGGGATGTGGGAAAACTGGGACACTAATACATTGTTGGTCGAGTTGTGAAAGAGTCCAGCCATTCTGGAGAGCAATTTGGAACTATGCCCAAAAAGTTATCAAACTGTGCATACCCTTTGACCCAGCATTGCTGTTATTGGGATTATATCCCAAAGAAATACTGAGGAGGGGAAGGGGACCTGTATGTGCCAAAATGTTTGTGTCATCTCTTTTTGTTGTAGCTAGAAACTGGAAGTTGAATGGATGTCCATTCATTGGAGAATGGTTGGGTAAATTGTGGTATATGAAGGTTATAGAATATTATTGCTCTGTAAAAAATGACCAGCAGGAGGAATACAGAGAGGCTTGGAAAGACTTACGTCAACTGTTGCTGAGTGAAATGAGCAGAACCAGAAGATCACTATACACTTCAACAACAATACTGTATGAGGATGTATTCTGATGGAAGTGGAAATCTTCAACATAAAGAAGATCCAACTCACTTCCAGCTGATCAATGATGGACAGAAACAACTACACCCAGAGAAGGAACACTGGGAAGTGAATGTAAACTGTTAGCACTACTGTCTATCTATCCAGATTACTTATATTTTCGGAATCAAATACTTAATGTGCAACAAGAAAATGGTATTTACACACATAGTGTATCTAGGTTATATTGTAACACATGTAAAATATATGGGATTACCTGTCATCAGGGGGAGGGAGTGGAGGGAGGGAGGGAATAATTTGGAAAAATGAATTAAAAAAAAAAGAAAATAAAACATCTATTTTTATTAAAAACACTAGAGAGCATAGGGATAAATGGAGTTCTTTTAAATATTATAAACAGCATCTAGCTAAAACTTTCAGCAAATATTATATGTTTATGAGGATAAGCTCAACACATCTACAATAAGATAGGGTTGTGCATTCTCACCACTATTATTCAGTAATGTACTAGAAGTGTTAATTTAAGCAAATAGAATAGAAGAAATTTTTGAATGAATCTGGTAATTTGTGCAGGAAAAAATCTATCACACTTTATAGATAACATGATGTTATATTTATACAATTCCAGAGAATCAACTATAAAGCTACTAGAAAAAATTAACAACATTATCAGTTCCACCGGATGTGAACTAAACATAAATATATTATCAGTATTTCTATATGTTGCCAAGAAATCTTAGCAGCAAAGTATGGAAAGGAAAAAGACATTTACAATAATTGTAAGCATATAAAATATTTGGGAGTCTGTCTGTTAAGATAAAGGCAGGATAGCTAGGAACAGAATTACAAAACAGTTTTCCTACAAATAAAGTGAGATCTAAATAATTAGAAATATATCAAGTGCTCATTTGTAGGCCAAACTCATCTAATCAAATGTTAATTCCAATCAATCTACCTATTCAGTGCCATTCTAATCCTCTTGCCAAGACCTTGCTTTTTAGAATCAGAAAAATAATTTTAAAAATTCATCTGGAAAAACCAAAATGTCAAGAATTAATGAAATAATGAAAAATGCAAACAAATAAGGTCTAGAACTTGTAGAAATAAAACCATTATAACAGTACCTTTCAAAGGTATTTGGTATTGGCAAAAAACACAGTGGATCATTGGAATAAGTTAGGTACAGAATTGTCAACAATTATATTAATCTAGTGTTTCAAAAAATGCAAAACTCCACATTCTGGGAGAAGAATTCACTCGTTGACTAAAAGTGCTGGGAAACCTGGAATATAACACAACAGAAACTAGACACTAACCAACATCTAAAGTATTATATTAAGATAAGAAAAAATGATTCATGATTTAGACATAAATGGTGATACTATAAGCAAATTATGGGAATAAAGGTTGGTCTATCCCTTGGATATTTGGAGAAGGGAGGAATTTATGACCAAAGAAGAAATGGAGAACATTAAACATGCAAAACAGATAATTTTGAGTGAATCAGATGGAAAATATTCTGCACAAAAAAAACCCCCAGGATAGCCAAGATTTGAATAGAACCAGTAAGATTGGGGAATTTTTTTTTCCTGCACTCTCTCTTTTGAAGGTCTCATTTCTCAAATACATAAATACATAGATTTATATATGTATGTACACATATGTATATGTACATATTATGTATGTATACAAGTCAATTTTATAAAAATATAAGCCATTCCCCAATTGATAAATGGTCAAAAGAATGAACCAACTATTTTCAGATGAAGAAATTGAAGCTATTTTTCATCATATGAAAACATGCTCTAAATCAGGAGTTCTCAAACTTCGGCCCGTGGGCCAGAAGAAGCCCGCTGACTAGGTTTGTGGGGCCGGCCTGGTTATGGCAAATGGGCTGAGTGGCAGATACAGAGTCTGAGCTTTGGTTTTTACTATAGTCCAGCCCCCCAACAGTCTGAGGGAAAATGAACTGGTCCCCTATTTAAAAAGTTTGAAGACTACTGCTCTAAATCAATATTGACTATGAAAATCCAAAGAACGGAAACTTTCTCTGATTGAGTAAGATGACAGGAAAAGATAATAATTAATGTTGGAAGAGATATGGAAAACCTTGGATGCTAAATATTATTGGTGGAGTTCTGGAATGACTCAATCTTTCTTGAGAGCAATGATGTTCAAAGGACTAAGAAAATGTGCATATCCTCTTATCCAGAAGTGTCTCTACTGAGTGTCTATCTCAAAGAGATCATAAAAGAGGGCAAAGAACACATAGATGAAAAAGGTTTCGAGCAACTCTTTTTATAGGGACAAGGAACTGGAAATTGAGTCGATTCCCATCATGTGGGGAAGGGGTAAATAAGTTATAGCATAGGAGTCTACTGGAATATTATTGTGCTGTAAGAAAGGATTTCAGAAAAACCTAGAAAAACTGAATTAAACTGAGGCCGAGTGAAATGAACAGAACCCTGACAACATTTTACAGAGTAGTAAGATTATATGATGATCAGCTCTGATGGACTTGGTTCATTTCAGCAATTAGATAATAAAAGATAATTCTAAGAGAGTTTGGTCTTATTTCGTTGTGAGTGAATGTATGCGTGAGTGTGTGTGTGTGTGTGTGTGTGTGTGTGCATGAATTGGGATTAAGTGACTTGCTTAGAGTCAAACATCTAAGCAGTGTTCAGTGTCTCAAACTGGATGTAAACTCAGGTCCCCCTGGCTCCAGTGTAGGTGCTCTATCCACTGTGACTTAACAAGATATGGTGTATATAATAGTGAGAGAATAGTGGTGTGCTATTAGACATGGTGACCTGGTTGATTTCAGAAACAGAGGGAAAAATTTGCATGAAATAATAAAAAATAAATTGATTTGAACTAAGAAATATTGTGGACAGTAACAGCAATGGTTTTCTAATACAACTTTTGAAGTCTAAGACATTTTGTGTGCTATCCCTTCTAAAATCAATTACAAAGGACAGATGCAAGTATAAACAATTTACCTGCAAAGAGAGATAGAATATGGATACTTTTGTTTTGCACACATGTACACACGCACACACACGCACACACATACACACACAGACAGATAGATAGTTAGATAGATAGATAGATAGATATATAGATAGATAGATAGAAAGATAGATACACAGAAACATCTTTTAGGAAATAAGTAAGCAATATGTAATGGAAAGTCATGGTTATATATTGAATCTCTATGTTGTGCTGTGTAAAGTTAAAGGTTTTTTTTCCTTCTTTGCTAGATAAGTTGAAAAAAATACAAATTAAAATATATTTATGGTTGCTTTCAAAGTGGCAAAAATGGGACTATGAAATGGTATCCATAAATTGAAGATTTCTTGAAGTACATATTATATTTATAGATATCTGTGTGAATACATAGATATAACTTTACATATATGTATATATATGCAACTAAATTTCTCTGTGTTTTTAACAAGATACTTATGTAGATGTGCATAAATATAATAAAGTATTATAGTGCTGTAAGAAATGTTAAAGAGGATTGCTACAGAGAAAACAGGGGACACATGCATGAACTTATGACAAGTGAAAGAGAATGAGATGTTACATTCTAGCCATTTTCCCACCCAGCTGCACCTGTCAATAATGGAGAGTACACCACATAAGTCAAGGTTTCTTCCTGTTTAGCAGCATAAATTAACAATAATGTCTCTGACCTTTGAACTCCACAAGTTCCACACTATGACATTTGCACAAATTGTAAAATCTTGACCGGGCTGAGCTTCTGGGAGAAAGTCCCCCACGTACAGAAGATGATCATTTTCATAATCGAAGTATACATAGTTCATAATGGCATACTGGGCCTCTGTACGTCTGTTCTCATCCACAAACACCTGCTCACCAACAATGTTCTTAAACTGGGTGTTCTTCAGGTAGGAGTGCAGCTGAAAGAGAAGAGAAATGCTCATCAGTAAGTGATACCTGAAGGAAAGGCAATTGTGCATGAGAATTTATGGAGTCTTGTGCTCTTATTTTTAGGTGGGGTCAAACCTGGGTGTCTTGTGGGTCACAGAAATTACCCTCTGAAACCTGAAGAGTTGCCTGCATCTCCTGGGTTTGTAGTTTCAATTTCACACTCAAATCCTCATTGTTTATCACCCCATTTATATAATGTATTGTCAAGGTCTGCTTGCAAAATCTCTCTAATATGTTCCCTCCTGTTCTCTGCTACTGGAACATCTTCATGACTTCACACCTGGATTATTGCAATATCCTCCTGCTGGTTGCCTCTGACTAAACCTCTACTCTTCTACCTTCCATCCTGCCTGGGAAGGGATTGTTCCGAAGTGCAGGCCAGACCCTGACACTCCCATCCTTGATTATCTCCAGTGGTTTTCTGCCATCTCCAGGATAGACTATCAAACCATTTGTGTGACATTTAAAGACAACCAGGAGCTCAATACCTTAGCCACTAAATAAAGAACACCTGAAGAGGCTGCAGAAGTGGCAGTCATTGCAGCAGTTCTTGTACCACAGATGTTAAGAGAGGTAAAGACCTTGTCAGAAGGGTATTACAGGGGTCTCTTTTAAAGCCAAGGGACAGGACTCGGTTGTTTTGCCAGTACCCAGATGGAGCACATCTTCCTGGCTCACAGTTTGAGAGTTAGGAAGACAATTATTATACAAGATTCACAGAACAGAATAGAGGCCAAGACATTAATAAAGAGATTTCTTCCAAGATCAGCCAACCTTAGGACACGTAAAACGTCCAGCTCCCTAGAAGAATCCCTGAAAATAACTGCACAAAATTCCTGAAGCTTGGGACATTGGTCCCTTTACCCTGGAAACAGGGCACTACTCTAATGCACAGGTAAAGTCAAAGAATAGGCTGGGAAAATTGGCAAACAACCAAAAATTATCCTGTTCCTTGAAAATTAATGTGATGAACAGGAAGATGAAAAATCTATACTAAGAAAAAAATAAAGTTAAAGCTCCTATATCCAAAGTCCTCAAAGAAAGTAAGAATTGGTTTAAAGCCACAGAAGAGTTCTAAATGAATTTTCAAAATGGAGTCAGAGAGGTAGAGAAAAAAGTATGAATAAAAATGAGAGAGATATAAAAGCAGTCAGAAAAAAACTTAGAAGAGAAAAACGCCTTAAAAATCAGAATTCAACAAATTGTACAGGAAATATAGAGGTTCATTGAGGAGAATATTTCCTTAAAAATAGAACTAAGAAGGTAGAAGGTGATGATGTTTTCAGAAATTAAAGACAAAACCAAAAGGAAAAAGAATGAAAACAGTATGCAGTATCACAATGGAAAATGCTGTCCTGGAAAACAGAAAGAATGGAAATCATTTAACATTATGAGACTATATGAGTTCTAGAATCAAAAAGAACATGGATTCTATCTTTCAAGAAAGAATCAAGTAAATTTCTCCTGCATTCCAAAATATGAGGGGAAATAGAGTATGAAAGAAACTACAGATCATCTACTGAAAAAGATCCAGAAAGGACCTCACCAGGGATACTATAGCCCAATTCTAGACCTCCAAGGTGAAGGAGAAAATAGTACAAGGATGCAGAAAGAAACACATCTATATATTGGAGCCACATTGAGGATGAAAAAAGAATCCTCACCTTCTTAATGGAAAGATCAGAGTGCATAGAACAGCCCAATTTAGAGAAAAAAGGATCTGGCTTACAAGTAAAAATCACGTACTTAGAAATCCTAAGTTCAGTCCTTCAGGAACAAAAATTGGGTTCCTAATGAAATAAAGGGCCTTCAAATATTTCTGATAAAAGAAGTCCAGAGCTGAATAGGAAATATGAAACCTAAGTTATTTACAACTCTAAGACTCTAGGAAGGACATCTCATTTTAACTTTATATGCTATTTGACAAATATTGGAAACCAATAAAATCTTTGAGGAATATACAATCAGAATAGTTTTAGAAATTGAAAAGTCTTCAATGTCTTCCATGTCCCACTTCTTGCTAAAATACACACTCAAAAAATCATAGCTAAAAAAGTGCCCCTCTTTCCGTATTACCTGCCATGGATGAGGCAATACAGATTTTTCATTTTCCAAGGATATTTTCTCGGATCTTTTCATCAGTGTTTCATGGAGAGCCCAAGCCACAGCATATACAGCATTGTAGATGTTGTAACTCAAGGCAGATGTGGTCATGTCCACAGGGTAAAAAGGTAAATGTTTCAGGGAGGCATTTGGTAAATATAAATCTTGCTCAGGGATGTCTGGTTGATCTGAGCATTTCAAAAGTGATGGCATACGTGCCTGAATAAAACTGTTCCTCATACTTAAAGGAGAATTATTCTTCCTGATAAAACTCTCAAATCCAGGGACTGTAGTAGTCCAGTGTGAAAAGAAGAGAGTGGCATGGAAAGTGAAACCATAATGGTACAGGGCTCTGGTTGTAGTGTCTAAATGAGATGTGGCAATCCACACCTTCTTGGTTGGAAATAAAAATCCTGGTGGGTTTCCCATAATTGTTAATGAGTCTGTGTCAGTATGAATGACAATGACTTTGACTTCTGAAATTAGGATCCTGGACGTGAAGGCCTCAGAGGTCTCCCTATTTTTTCGGTCACTGAGAGGAATCTTCTCTGTGAAGGACACACAAACTCTGTTCTTTTTCATTTCCTCTCTCATTTCCTTGAGGAATTCCTCACCTCTCATATCATCAAAGACAATCAGACCTATCCAGTTCCATTGAAAATATGCCAATAAGCGGACAATTCCTCGGTGAAGAGAAGAGGACTTGTGGGCCATCTGATAGAGGGAAGGAAACTGGACTTTGTCAGCAAGACTGGGATCAAATGGACCGTAAGTAATCTGGATGAGAAAAAAATATGGATGAGCAGGTGCATGATGCTGCAGAGAGAACTAAAGTAAAATACACAGTCAAATGGGTGTATTTATTGTTAGAAGAAAGTTTTAGATTTTATTGTAAAGTTTATCATAAATGAAAATTTCTCTCTGAAAGTCTAAGTCTCTGTGAGCTCCCAAAAAGACAATGACTTATTGATGGCATCCAAGCAAGGAATCTTCCTTAAGGTTCCCAAAGGAACCAGAATAGATAAATTATTTCTTCATTTAATCTTTGGCCCAGAACAAATTTCTAGAGTAAACCAGCTCTATATGATTGAGGCTGAAGACAAGGTTTTCTTTGTGAATGAAAGAAAACCACATGATCAGAACTGTGTACTTTTTAAATTTGGGACAAAATAATATTCACCTATAGATGTCATTATGGGTTTTAATTGTGGTATTTTCAACAAGAAAATCTAACTGGTTTCCAGTAGACCCTGTATATGTATTTCTGGCTTTATGAAATCAGAAAACTGAGATTCCAATCACTAAATATGTCCAAGAATATGACTTTTCAAGTATAATGATAAAGCTCATTTTTTTCATGTATCATTGCTATAAATAGAACAAACAGGAAACAAAAAAAATGTTTTTTCAACATTAGAGAAATGCAATTCAAAACGAGTTGGATGTAGCAAAAGACACCTATCAGATTTACAAATATCCCAAAAACAAAAAAGGAAAGCAAAAAATGTGGAAAATTTTTGCAAGAAGTGTCTCTGGTAAAATTCAGCAGCAAACTGGGCAATGTGTATTGTAGATTGACTTCATTTCTTAAATGTAAAGTTATCTCCAGGCATATGAAAAAATTCTAAGTCACTATTTTTAGAGATGTGCAAATTGAAACAACTCTGAAGTACCACATCCCACTTGTTAGATTGATTAACATAACGAAAAAGAGAATCATAAAAAATCCTGTAAGGGATATTGTAAACTGGGGACATAACAGGCTGGAATTGTAATCCGCTCCAATTATTATGGGAAAAAATTTGAAAAGATGATCAAAAGGCTTTAAAACTGTTCATATCCTTCCATCCAGCAATACCTTTGATCAATCTACATACCAATATTATTACAAAAGTGAGAAAGGACCAATTTGAACTAAATTCTTTAAGCAGTTGTGTTGAAATATGTGCATTTGACTTCTAATCTTTAGCCATAGCAAAAATATGGCTAAAGATTGGAAGTCAAATGCACATATTTCTATTGTAAAATGGCTATACTAACTACAGTGTATGATGATTAGGAAATGTAGATAGTTTGATATAAATGAGAAGCAGAAGAAAATCCCTGGAAAGTTCTAGGTACAAAGATGTAAAGTGTAGTGAGCATAACCTGGAAAGCCTCCTACACTGAAATAGTCCTATTGTACCATAAGGAACTCTGAGTGATTTAGAAATTCTCATCAATACGATGAATCAAGAAATTCTAGGGGAACTAATGAAGAGACATATATTTCATCAATAGAGAAAGATATTATCTGAATCCTGAATTAAGCGTAGTATTTTTCATGTTTTTTTTTTCTTTGTTTTGACTTCTCTTTTACAAAAATGACTGAATTGGAAATGATTTTCATGATTGTCCATGTATAACTGATGTCTGAATGCTTATCAGTTTAAGTAGGGGCACCATAAAGGAAGAAAGAGAAAGAGAATCGGGAACTCAAAACATTAAAAATTGTTTTTGACATGCTATTATTGGAAGCAATGAAATATGATATAGTAACAATTGCTTGTAAACATTTAAGAAAATAAATAAATACAATTGTAAAATGATTAAAAGCAGCTGAAACCTGTCCTAAACTACACATAAGTGGTCTAATGCTTCTCTAAAGTTCTCATACACATGAAAACTATGGAAAAAGAGAGCACGGTTTAACACCATATCAGACATTCATGACTCTTTGTACCTAACATTACCCTTCTCTACAGATGAGCCCACATTAACTATCATCAGAGACAAGTTGAAATGTATTGTTTATTCTCTAAGACACATCAGAAGGCCTGTTCCAAAATGTCATAATCATTACCACAATCTTTGGCAAGAATATTTGTCTCATTGACAAATACACATATTCGTGGATTGCATAAGAGGGCTGATAAAAACTCAAATCCTCTATGACAAATAGTGTTTTAGATCTGAGGGTCACATATATACCCACACATCACAGTAGGAAAGAATCTGCCTGTTTGTTGAAGGAGATTTATTCAACTTATCCTGCCATGCTCTGTCTGATCTGGATCAAGGAAAAATAATCCCTAAATGCAACAGATTGACTCTTCTCTTGACCAGACTTCCTGCTGTTATATTATCTGGCAACAAAGGCCCTAGATGAAGGCTTCTCATGAATCCCTCACTTAGACAGCTCAGACATGTTTCCACAAGGACATCTAGAGTTAATTCCTATGCTCTTTGAGCTTAAAGTTTTGTTTTGACTCTTCTCCAAGTATATGGTCAGCACTATTTATATTAGTGACACAACAAAGATCTCAATTGCTTTTTCTCCAAGGGCCTTAACTATTGAATCTGTATCCATAAAGAAATAATAGTTAAATAATGTTAGGTTAAGTCAGGGGAGCTTTAAAATAAGGAATGTGGATAGAAATGGAGAGAGGCTTCCAGTCCTTCCCCTTTTCATATGCATACTTCCACATTCAATACTGACTTCTATTTCCTTTAAAGCAAACAATCTAAATATTTATTATTTCTCTTCCATGAAATCATCCCCAATTTTCTTCTTTCTTCTGAACACACAAAACAGTCACCCATCTGACTGACTATTGACAGAGTTCACTAAGCAGCCAGCTTAAACTACAGTGCTCACAGGGTTCTCTTTTCAGTTTGGAAAAGATGAGGTGCTTTCTGAAAAGTCACTCCTTGCACCTAATGTTTCTGCTCTCCTTCTGTGCCCATTATTAAAGTTAATAATGTGAATAATGTTCTCAAACTCTTGTCCATTCATAAATGTAAATATGAAGTTCTTAGGACAGCTCTGTGGATAAGCTTCCCAGGGCTGCCTAAAACAAGCACCTTATACATCTGTGCTCAGGCTCAGTTTCCTTTTATAAATAATTCTCATCTCAATAAATTCTGGACTAATAGTGAAGAACACAGTGATTATGAAGAATGAAGTTCATAGAATGAGGTATAAAACAATGAAAGTTCATTTAACTTAAAGTCCAGAATGGTAACATTTAATCAGTTCTCTTCCACCAGTGAAGTGTGTAATGTCCAGTAAACACTTTAACTTCTCCAATCATTATTGAACTTATCTGTATAATGGGCAAATAGAACTAGTTTGGCTTTCAGATCCTTTCTTGGCTTGAAGATTAAATGCCTTCTTGGCTTCCAATATGGTTGATGTTCCAGGAGTTGTTCATTTTCCCTGATGATGACAAGAGTGAATTTACTCAGTCACTAGAGAGTTAAACTGATCTAAGAAAACCTAGTTTAATTAATATCCCAGTTGATCATTAGTTGCCTGATAACAATTTAACTTTTCTTAGTCACAATAAGCTCCAGTGTCAATGGAAGTTATAAGAACATCTTCATTATGAGTTTGTTGTGAAGATCAAAAGAAATACGTTTGTAAAACAATTTTTAATTTTTCAAAAATATACATAAATGCATTTTATTTTACTGCTGCGGCTCCTGCTACTTCTACTACTAATACTACTGCTGTGACTCCTAGGTTGTACAGAAGAACAGAGAATGTATTAGGTTCTATCTCATTCACCTGGGGTAAACGGTAGCGGTCAAGCAGGGTCCCCATCTGAACAGAGAGAGCTGATGTGGCTCCTCCAATGGCAACCACAACCTTTCCTGGCTCTCTGCAGTTGTAATTAGGGAGGGGCTGGTGTGTTCCAGACAGCAACCTCAGGTAGTTCTCCAAAGTCCTTTCTTCACTGGAATAGGAGTTATACACACGATATCCCAGGGAAATGTTGGGCAACAAATTGGTATTCCTGTTAATCTCATGCAGGGTGAAGGCAGCCATGTAGAGTTGCTGGTAATTTTTTTCAATGTTTCTGGTGAATTAATGGTAAATGTTATAGAACATTGATGCAAACTTCACACAGAATTTATTTCAGAAGAGGGACTTTCCCAACATTTAGACACAAGTAAGAACTGCAATAGCTGTTTAGCTCCTTCCATTTGAATTCAAAATAACCTCTTTCCATACACATTGTTCCAGTATTCTTTTTTTTGGTAATTTCTTAAAGGGTGAGGACTACTGGCTTTATGTCCCAATGAAACTGTTTGCTTGAGTCATTCACTGATTCCACAAGAAAACATGGATAGTTGTTGCTTCTAGAAACCTTAGAGTATAATGGGAGGGAGAAATAAGGTGCTGTGATGCAAGGTGGAAAAAGAGTAATTAGATTGGTTAGAGTCACTGATATATATGGACACTGTACAGTGAGACCCTATTTTCCTGAAGAAATAAGGGAAGATTTCATAGAGATCATCATTGTCTATGAAAAGTGAGGATATTTTGGTATCTGAGTATTTGGCAAAGAGGTCCTTTTAAAAGAAGGAAATTACTCACCTAAATTCTAATAAGTGTGAGAACACAATGTGCCGCAGATCCTATCTAATATCTCCTACAAAATGAGTTCCTGGTTTAGCTTTTCTCTCTCCTTACTTTTTTCTTTTCTCTCATGATCTGAGAAGAAAAATCAGTTCTAAGATTTTGATTTATTACCAGATCTTCAACCAGGAGCCCAATAGCAAAAACCTATAGCTTTATTATTTTGGCCATGGTTAAAAACTGGCCAAACCTTGTACAATATTGTTAATAGCGAGTACCTCTCAGACACTTTGGGCTTGTTTTAATGGGTGGAGAAGGTTAGCGTGACATTATACTCACTTATATTCAATTTCCATCAAATTATCACGGATGTTGACAATATGGAGTCCTTGCCTTCTCCGTGGCTGCAGTTCTCAAGGTAAAAATCAAATAATTCATAAAACATAAAAGGACATTTAATTTAGAACAGGATTTTTGTTTAATGTCTCACCAATGGGTGGGGACACTTCCCCTCTAGGTCAAACTTCCCACTTTTCCTAGATGCTGAACAACAAATAGAACAAAAACAAGGATACTAAAGCATTAAAGGGATAACCAATAATTCATATCATTTAATGGCCTTGTTTCTTAGACAAAAATATACACAACTGCAATGAAATGTTTATAATTTATTAATATTGATTTGTAGAGAATTTTTAATTATATGTAGAAAGAAAAGTACAAATGAAAAAAGAGTCCAGAGGGATTAAATAATAACATAAGACTACAACAAGCTTCAGAAAAGAACTTTTATCTGCCAAGGAACCATTCAGTGAAACATGGTTTGTCTTGAACCAGCAGAACATACAGTAAAGAGCCAATGAACTTCTCCTCTGATGTAACAGAGGGAAATGATCCATAAATCAGTGGAGGAGTCTGAATTTTTTTGCAACAGCACAGACTTACAAACGGTTATATTTGAGTGTTGCATGCCTGTATACTGAGATCCTGCTATAGAAAGGAGGGATTTGCAAATAGAATTGATTGTGATAATGCATAAAACTTAGAGCTATGCAAGCAGCACAAAGGTCAGGATGTTTGTCAAAATCCCAGAAAGTAAATAAACACCATCTGTCCCGGGTTCATCCAGTTCAGGAAGAGTTAGCTTGAGAAAAGAAAAGAAGCCCCTCTCACACTACCTCGAGAAACAGAATTCTCCAGACATCCCTGAGAGGGAACAGGCATTTCATAAAGCCATTTGCAAGGCTGAGAACTTGCCAGAGCTCCATCCTGCACAATTCTGTCTTTTCCAAATAAAGTCAAATTTCCCATCCCTCAGTTTCCGGCTCCATCAGTCCTAACTTATTCAGTACCTTTGAGATTCCCTGAGCTAGGACAACATTACTTCTTCCAAAAAGAATAGAAAACAGTGATAAATTCATTTACCCACAGGAAGGAGTAACATAAGCTCATGTTTCCAATGCACAAATGAGGTGGGAGGAGTAGAATTATCCCTAACCCTAAATTTCCTGAAGAAGGGGTCCCATGACTTCCTAACAAGGGGTGCTCTCTTGTCAGGTAGGCAAAGCTGGAGAAGAGACACAGCTTTCCTTCCTGTGAAAGGGGCAGATTTCCCCTAGCTCAGGATCTGGACACTCAGCAAGAACTCTGTCCTAGCATAGAAAGGCAGCAGGGCCCAAGTGCTTCTGCTGCTTCAGGCCATTAACCCTACACTATTTACATGAAGTCAGGATGACCTGGAAGGGAGGGAGAGAAAACACTGACCCTGGTAAGGACTTAGCAGCCTGGGGATGACCTGTGTGATAGGAAATGGGAAGGGGAAAGGAGGGGAGAGGGGTTTGCTTTCTTCAACTCTGATGTTAAGGAGACACAATGAAATTTGCCAAGAAGATACAAACATGACGAGACAGGGAGAGGGGAGAGCACCCCAACTCATGCTGAGCAATGAGGACTTTTCTTGCATCCTCGCAGTGAAAATGAGCCCAGGCAGAGAGAGACACTTACTTAAAAGCCCTACAAGCCTTGTTAGGAGGCCTCTGAAACCGCTCTGCTCCTGTGACATTGCTCACTTCAGGTGACTGTAGGGGGAGAAAGAAGCCAATGTCCACATCTCCAGGGATGTAACGCATGGGTTGATCCTCATAGCAGTCCTGCCCAGACCCTGGAAGCTGCAGCAGCAGAGACACAGCAAGGGAAGAAACGAGGTGAGAAATGCTTCTCACTATGTGGGGCCACATCTCCCTGAACAGTAAGCAAAGTTTTAACTCTGAGGCAATGGAGCAACTCCTCATGCTCCAGCCAAGTCAGCTGCTGGAGTCAGGGACTGAGGAGGAACTTTTCAGCACCAGATACAGCCTGTCTATGTATAGAAGCCCGGGCTCTGATCTCCAGGTCACACTGGAGGAAACAGAGGGACATTAGTCAGGTCCATGTGCAAGACAAGGACAAAGGTGTAAGATGAGGGACCATTATATACTTTTTCTCTGTCTCCAGGTACATTTATTTTTAGATAGTTATTGGGTCCATTCGTCTTACTCGATTTTCCTCAGAGAAGTCTCAGTCTCAGAAGCATTCCGGGGACCAGCCTGCCTGGGGCATCTCCAGCTGAGTCCCTGCATCCAGGGAAATCATAAGTGCAAAATTATATTTTGACCTCTCTTTCCCTTGTGCCAGGTCAGGCTCCATCCCAGAAGTGCCTTTTGTAGGAAAATAGTTTTGTGACCTGACTTCAGCCTGTGATGGAGAAACCTCATGAAATATTCTATTGTAGGACACAAGATTTATTAAATCCTTCAGTGATGACAATTTCCCTAAAAGTCAGTAAAGTTGTAGCCTTGATGCTCATAAGTTCCCTGCACCAGGGTCCACGTGAGCCAGGTCCCAGGCTCAGGGCGCAGTGAAATCCACTTAGAAAAGTCATTATAGAAAGTCTGGTGCTCAGAGTTTTCCTCTGCCAGTGGGTCTCACTCTTTCTGTAGGATTGTAACATCCGTCTGTTAGAGATGAAAGGAGCCTCAGAGGTTCCTCAGTCCAGGATTTTGAGGACAGATTTCCTCTCTCCAACAAGGAGAACAAAGACACCTGCAGGCCCATCTTCCCCACCTGAGATTAATATCACAGGATCTTCAGCTTCACCTTTGCACTTTGGGCGGTGGGAGCAAAGACTTCTGAAGTCCCAGAGACATTTGCAGCAAATCTTTCATGAAATCTCGACTTTACAGATGAGAAATGTCTCCCCGGAGATTAGAATGACTTGCCTGCCTTTACACAATATGGAGCAGAACAATCCTGAGGTTTTACCCAAAGCTAATTCCCTCCTACTCCCAACCACTGCCCTTAGAGAAGGTCACAGGCGGAGTTCCTGCAGTCAGAAAGCCTTTGGAGCAGAGCTTATGGCTCCATCCTTCAGCCTCCAGTCTGAGGGAGAGGCCCCCGGGTGCATGAGATGGGGCCACTTTCCTCTGTGATTCCAGTTCAGGAGATCAGTTTAGTCCTGGGGGAGGGGATGCTGCTCCTGGAAGGGAAAACCAGTCAGAGCTGAGGCTGAAAAATGAGCAGAATCAGACGTGAAACACTTTGGTATATCTGCCTTTGCCTACCGGATCCCAGGCCATCTTCTCCACCTGATTACCTATAACAAGATAAAGCATCATATAGTCAGAACTGGCAGGGACCTCAGAGACCTTGTGATTCTAGGTTGGTCCCTTCCTTCTCTAGATCCAGGAAATGGGCCCTGCAAGGTTCAGTCATTTTGGTCAGGTCTAATCCTCAGTGACCCCATCTTGAGGGTTTCCTAGAGGGCTTTGCCGCTCCCCCTCCAAGGCCTTTGATTAATGAAGTAACTGAGGGAAATAAGGTGAAGGACTTGCCTTGGGTCACAAAGTGACTCCAGTTAATGCCTGAGGCCAGATTTGAACTTGCTTCTGGTCTCCTAACTGTCCCTGTCCAATCTGACACCCTTCCAATGGGAGATCCACTCTGGGATCTTCAGGGCACTTGCCCCTCCAAATAAGGAGGTCAGGGTTCTCTGGGGCTCCTTCTTCCCACTTTGGAGTAAAACTGAGGGCAAAAATAACGTTAAAACAAAGGTTCCTTATGACTCCTGTGTGGGGTCTCCTCAAAGTGCTCCTAGAAGAAAATATTAGTGGGATAAGGGAGGCTTCAGTTGCACACACACACACACACACACACACACACACACACACACACATGACACAAGCACAAGCAGCAGAATATTTCCTGGGACATTTTGTGAGTAAAGAAGCTGTGGTAGAGACCAGTGGTTTGTAAGGACTTTTTTTCCAGGTGGATTCATCTGGGATCCTGCTGGGAGCCCTTTGGCAAGGAGACTTCAGTCAGCCCTCCCCCTCTGGCAGAGAACTCTGGGAATTCCACAGGACTTTGTCTCTTTTGACTTTGACCCTCCTCAGGACCCGCTTTTAGCTGGGGATGTTGGAGTGAGTTTCTGGTAAAGACAAGGGGGAACTGATCTTTCAGGTTCTGAGGGGACCATTGCAGCCCATCCAGAACACTGACGAGACGACTGCCATCCTGGCTAGAAAAGGGAACAGGAGACACACAGGGGGACTGGCAGCAGGCTGGCTCTTCATTTCCTTCCCCACAGAGAGAAGGCCCAACAGCAAGGACTCAGAACCAGGCATCTGAGGTGCATCTAATATGTTCCCATCATCCTCCTGGAAGGGAAGGACTTTCAGGGCGCTGCCTCCCCAGTGATCACAGCTCCTAAAACAGAAGCAAATGGGGATTCCCGAGGGCTCAGGAGCGCCCATATCTGCCCCACAGGTCACTGCATCAATGGGAATAATACACAAGAACAGGCAGGATTGCCCCAGGCTTTCCCAAAGCCCCTTTTCCCAGGCCTTGAGGCTGAATCCCCTCTCTGGGCCTCTTTGCCATTAGAACCCGGGACCAGGAGCTCCCAAACCTCTGCTGTGGCCTTTGGTTCCCACACTGACCTGCACAGAGGAAGTTCTCAGCACAGGTTCCTTTGATCCCCCATCATTTACCCCCAGGGGGATCCCAACTGACCTCTGTGATTGCCTGAGATCCCTGACCTCCCTGGGCCTCTTCTGGAGCAGGAGGGGATCAGATTCAGGATCTCTGAGGGCTCCTGGCTACAGGTCCAAGATCTGGTCCAGCCTGAGGCAGAACAGGGGGGGCCTGTGGGGGAGGGGCCCAGGGCTCTCCATGGTCCTGTCCAAGTGCATTGTTCTCTGATCCCTGACCTGGGAAGGGAGAGAGCCAAGCTAAGGGGGAGCTCTAGGGCTAAGTCAGGAGCTCCAGGGGCACCTGGCCTGAACAATGGGGCAGCTAAGGGGGCAGAACATGGAGCTCAGGCTGGAGCCAGGGAGAACCGAGTTCCACTGCAGCCTTAGACACCTCCTGGTCTGGCACCCTGGGAAATCCCTCTGATTGCTTCAGTTTGTTCTGATGTAAAATGGGTTAATAATAGCACCTACCTCCTGGGGGCGCAGTGAGGATCAAATGAGGTAATTGTAGAGCTATTAGCACAGGGCCTGGCTCTAAGGGTGTGCTCCCTAAACAGTAGTTATTAGTATTATTATTATTAAATGAGTTAATATCTGAATATGGCTCAGCACATCACCTGGCACATAGTGGGAACTTTATACTGAAATGGACAAAAGACTGGCCCCCTGATCGCTGGGTCAAGGGGCCTCAGGAAAATGTTGCTTAAACTAAATTAAGGGAAGTGTTATGTTCAGACTGGGCCCCATGCCGCGCTTCATGAGACCCTGGAGTTTCCGAGAAGTAGGCGTCTACATTGCAAAAAGGTTCCGTTGTGTGCTCACTCTCGTCCAGACGCTTCCCCATTGTAAAGAGAAGCTGTGTCAGTGATTCCCAAAACGTGTAACCGCAAGGCTGGACCCGGATGTGGTGAATGCGCTTAAAAGTGTATCTCACTAAAGGTTCGGGCCTGATCTCTACTGGTCTGTCTAGGGGGGGTCAGTCGCCGGCCGGCTAATAAATGATGCTTTAAACTGAATAATCTGGTCAGAGCTGGCTATCTCGTGTATGTCCATTTCAATATGTGGCAGTAACTACTGCAGCCCGGGGGGCGAGCCGGACGCTCCAGGCCATTCCCTGCACACTCGGGTTTCCCAGGATTTGGGGTCTCCCTGGGACATGGGTCCATTCTAGCAGCTCACCAGCCCTGGAGGCCTCCTCCTCCTGGGACACTCTTTCTGTGTATCCCCCCTAAAGCTGGAGAGGCCTTTGATTCACCCCTCACGCATTTATTAGACACCTAGTAAAAGTGACAGCCCTCCCCCTCTGGGTTACCTTCCTCTGGGGGAGATGTAACATGTACAGAACTAAAGAAGGAAGGGCCAGCTGGGTGGGAGCCCTGGCCTGGAGTCAGGGAAACATCTTTCTAAGATCAAATCCGGCCTCAGACATTTACTCTCTGTGTGACCTTGGCCAAGTCACTGTTTGCCTCAGTTCCTCTTGTCTAAAATGAGCTAGACAAGGGAATGACAAAACACTCAGGTATTACTGCCAAGAAAATCCCAAATGGGGCCAGAAAGAGAGGGACGTGATTGAACAATGGCTGAGCAAGAAAAGCAAAATAAAGCCAAAGGAAAATTGAAGTACAACCGGAAGGGGGATGGAAGAAGCATTTGTTAAGCCCCTACTGTGTGCCAGGACCTTGTGTATTCAGGACAGAGAACACACCTGGGAGGCAGAGGAGGTCTCCTGGAAGCACGTGGCACCTGAGCTAAGGTTCCGGAGTTCAAAGGAAACAAAACGTGTGTGAAAATATATGTCCACGTGCATTTATACAAGGACGTACACATAGAGGTACGCTATATGTGGTGTTCTCTTCTCTGAATTGGAATCGTTCTCTGGGGGCAGGTTTCTTGGGGAGTTCTGTAGGCAGCCTTAATTTCAGTTCAGTTCCATAATCCCCCCCCACAAAAAAAAGTAGCCAGGAGCTAAAGTCCAGATCCTTTAGTGTCTCTTTCCACAACCTTATCTCCTTCACTTGGGGCTCGGCGGCTTCTCGGGAGGCCTTCCTCTCTCCTTGGTTCCCGGGATCTCTTGCTGTGAGTCCTTTCTCTGTGGCAGCTTCAGCCTCTCCTGCTCCCAATGTCTCCAGCACAAAGGTGGAAGTGAGAGTGAATCTTGACTCTGAAGCTCCTTAAGTTCTCCTTGACCCTGAGAGCTCGTCCTTCTTTGCCCCACACTGAGCACACACCAATCATGACATCCCTGGGAACCATTCTTTGTTGTAGGATTAAATCAATGCTCACCTGGGTTTAACCACTTCTCCTCAGTCCCACTCAGGGCCTTGTTTCCGGTTCCGGCCCAACATCGCCTTGTAGGGTCAGACCAATCCCCCTGAGCCAGGCTGAAGGAGGGAACCATTGTCTCTGTCAATCCCACTGACTCAGCCCCTTGTAGGAATCCTAACACGTATATACACACAGGGGACTTTTCACTTTTTTTGTTGTTGGAAATTATTCCCATCATCCCCCTCACCAAAGGAAGAAGAGGCTTCTGGGATGGAGTAATCAGGATGGGGAGAACACAGTGGCCCCACAGGTCCTGGGGCTCAGACAATGTTGGGAATCCCATTGGCTGCATCTGGGGAAGGGAAGGAAGGCCTAGAAAGTGTAGCTGGGAAGGCCTTAAAAGTAGGGGCAAGGGAGCCATTGGGGCTTTCCTTTAGTTCCAGGATAAAGAGCTGCACTGAAGGCCCAGGGCATTTTGAGGGTGCCCCCACACCCCCCTTGCTAGATGTCCCTGAGAGAGAGTTCTACTTCCTTTGCCAACGAGAGGGTCTTCCCTGGCCCTGGGCTCCATGAGGGGACTGGCCCGTCCTCTGCACAATGAAGTAGAAAGCCTGAGATCCAAACCCTGACTCATCTTTGGATAATCTGGGGGACCCCAGGCCTCAGTTTCCCTGGCTATGACATGGTGCACTTGCACTTCCTGTCTCCCTGGTCCCTTCTGACTCTGAATGGAGGACCTCATCATCCCTCCTCTTCCTCCTTCATCCCTCCTCTTCCTCCTATCTCCCTCCTCCCTCTTTTTTCTGGGATGCTTTCTCACCAAGAGCACTGGATAATCCCTGGCTCCTGGGTGACCTTGCCAAGCACCTTCCCTTCTGTGAGCCTCAGCTCCCTGGGACCCCTCCTGGCTCTCCGCATCTCCCCCTTTTCTGTTCACTTGCTCCTTCGCCTTGTTCCCCTCTCCCCAAACGGGTCTAACTGAATCCCTCAGGATTGTGGCCCCTACAGGCCATGAGAGAAGCCTTCCAGGCAGGACAGGGCACAGACAGAACCTCAGTTTATCCCTAAGGACTCTGGGGAGGGGGGACGCAGCAGGGCCCCTGTGCTCTGTCTCGGACCTGGCTGGCTCGTGTCCCATCGATGCTCTGCACCCTCCCAGGGGACCAGGGCCACGTTTCTCTTTTAGGGGATGAGCTCATTTGGAGACAGACTGTTGCAGGCTGGGGTCAGCAGCTGACCTGGGGCCGGACTCCACCCCAGGGGCCCCAGAAAGCCCAGATCCCCCTCCCTGCCTCCCTTCCAGCCCCATGGACTCCCCCAAGCTCACATGACAGGCCGGACAAGCGGCCCCTCCAACAGCCTGGGGACAAGCTCTTCCCAAAGCAGGTGAAAAGGTTGTTTTCCAGACTGAAGGGAGAAAATGTCCCTGCCGGGGGCGGAAGCAGGAAACAGGGAGGCTCCCCAGGGATTCTGGGGCTCCCACCCTGAGCCCAAACGGCACTTTCATACTTTTTTTAGTTAAAGGTCACGCACCTGAGCCTCCCACCAGGGGCTGCAAAAGGGAACCCAGTGAAGCTCATTGCTCAGGGCCCCAGTTCATTATGGGGAATGTGGGAGCTTACACCCCCTCCCGGGTCCCAGCAGGTCCCAGGCCCACACTAGGGGGTCCTGTCCCTCTGTCCTGTCCCCTCGGGTCCTGCTCTGGTGGTTTGTGTCCACAGCAGATGGCTGGGATTTCCAACTGTGTCACTTTACCTACAAAGTCCCTTAACCATCCCCCCCCCCAGCTGCGGCCTGTTCCCTGCACAGTGGGGGGAAGCCTGGACAGCTCTCAGGTCCGGCCCAGCTGCCATCCAGGCCTGGCTTCTTCCCTCCCTTCTCCTGTCCCCGCACCCCAAACCCCATCCCTTTACACACACATTGGCCTTTCCCAAGGGCTTCCCCTTCATTTCCCCCCGTGTCTGGCAGGCTCAGACTCCCCGGGTCCCCCAGACCCCCAGAGCAAGGCTCCCGATTCTGGTTTCTCTGTCCCAGTCCTCAAGAGGGGAAGCAGCCTGGGGAGAGGCGGGCAGTCCCCCAGGAAAGGGCAGCTTAAGGGGCCTCAGACCCATCCAGCTGAAGCAGCCAAAGCCAAGAGGGGGAGCAGGGGGCAGCGAGTGCCAGGGGAAGCCCCAGAAGCCCCGGGACCCCTTCTGCTCCCAGGCTGGACTGGACCCGGGCCAGGACCTGAGCACAGACACCTTCCCAACAGCCATACTTCCAGGGGGAGAGACCCGGGCCCAGGAGGCCTGGGGACCCCGGGGCAGGGACCAGGCCCAGCTGCTGAGCAGGGGCCCTGACACTGGGCTCTGAGTCTTTGCAGGGTTTTGGCCTCAGGAGTGAAAGTCATTTTATTGGGGGCAATGGCAGGGAGCAGGAGGCCTCCCAGGGTCTCAGGCCCTCTCTGAGGTGCAGGAGCTGTCCTTTCTCTCTGGATCCCCAGCTCTTTGCCTGCAGGAAGCCCTGAAGAAATGCTCCTTCCCTTCCTTCTCTCAGAGGAAGGCTGGCTACAGGACTCCCCTCTCCCAAGTAGAGCTGCCCTTAGAGCCCTGAGGGGGAAAAGCAGTGGGGACTTCTGGGAAAGTGGAACCAGAGCAGGATGTGTGGCCCCCAGTGGGGCAGGCTCTCCTCTGAGCACCTCCAGGGGACATGGGAAGCCATGATTCAGCCTTTCCCACTAATTCTAGTAACAAAACTTTGAAAAGCTCCTTTTGTGGAAAAGAGGATATACTTAGAAATACAATTTCTTTGCCCTAAAGCCATCCTGCCAAATGCAGACGTTCTTCCTGCTTTAGTATAATATAGAGAACTCCAGCAATCACCTTTCTTAGGGATATAGGATAAGAATTATGCCCCCTGTACTTTCTGTAAGGGGATCCCTGCCTTCCCTCCCCCTGCTGGGAGCTGCCCAATCTAGAGGGGATGTGGTCTCCTAGCTGTGAAGGGGAGCTTCCTGCTCTTCGTCCGCTGGGCCAGAATCTGATTGTTCTCCTTGGGGAGACCCAGAGCACCCCGACCCTGGAGAGGAGGGTCCCGGACACATGGGGGGTCACAGGGAGGCGGTTATTCTGCCCGTTGGGAATGCTTCCGAGAATGGCATTGGGACACGGGGTGACCTTCTCCTGCAGTGTTTCCTATGTTTGTGACTTGGTCTCCAGGCATATAGTCATGTTGCTGGGAGGACAGGGGTGGGGAGAGGGGGTTGGGGGTGGGGGCAGAGCTGCCAGTGTGGAAATCTCTGCAGAAATGATTTGGATGTAGATTCATGTTCTCCACCTGGGATCCGAGGACAATTCCAGAACGGAAGCTGGGTCTCAGTATCTGTTGTACAATATCCCGATCCTAATGGGCACATAGGATGCCATCCATGTCATGCACAATGCGGGCTCGTTTTCATTTGGTTCTGACAGGAGCTCTAATTTCTGTCACGTTCTGATGACACACAGTAGGTGTGTTTTTATAGCCTGTGAAAGAAGTTACCATTGAAATCTTCAGTAAGGTTCCTTCACATTGATGGAGGGTGTTGAAAATGCAAAATAAGGACAGTCTTTGGATCTTAAATGAACAGAGTGAAACAGTCCTGGATGTCCATGATCCATCTGTGTTATTCCTAGTGATAACATTGGGTGAGGGAAGTCCTGGCTAAAAGCTGCCCATAGATTCCATTCTATTGTTAATATGAATAAATCGTTTAACTTTCTCCATTTCCCTGATTATTCTTTGGTAGTGAATCTGGGTGGATTCCATGGACTAGTGGATTGCTTTATGTGACCAGTTTGTAATTGTTGACAATTTCCCAAAGGGCCTCTGTTTTTTCATTTGTTAGAGGCCCAAAATCCTCCCCTTTGGGGCTCTCCTTTCCATTTGATCTTAGGCCCCTTTGTTATTGTGCCTATTCTTTCTGTCAGGGACCCCTATGAAGAATTGTATGACATTCATCCCTTTTAGCAAAATCTCTCCCCCATAAATGTACAGGGAATGTCTGGAGAACTTCAGATTTGAACCGTCGTTCATTATTCTCCTTTCTCCCCAATAACCATTTAGCCCATATACCTTGTAAAGGTTTGTGGGCTCTTATGTTGGCCAAGCTTGTGAGCAAAAGCCCTGTGACATCACCGACTTATCAGCTCCTGTGTCCACTGACTTTCCAAAGAGGTTTCCTTCTATTTTCAACCATAAAAGTGGCCTAGAATCAGCTATAAATTGCTTCTAGAACACTCCTCTTCCTATGCTTCCAGAACATTTTAATATTCTCTTTCTACTCTTTTGTAAGATATTATCAGTAACTGTGCTGTCCTTTCCTGCTTTTTACTTAATGTCCTGGTGAGGAGCAGCAAGGGAGGAATACATATTTCCCCTTCAAAAATCACAATCTACTACCTGAGGAATAGCCATAAACCCTTGCAATGCCTGTGAACTAAGTGGTGACATGAGCCCTCCTATGCCCAAAGGAAGAAGACCCGAGACTCTAGTGTTGAGAGAGAACATCTTCCCACATTGTCAGTAATTCAGTGTGACACCGAGGAACATAAATTAAGGCCTGTACTTCCTTGGGGGTTGTGTGTATTCCATCCCATATTGTCAATAAGTAGGATATAAGGTATTGTTTGGAGGCAATAAGGCAAAGTGTGGTTTCCATCATCTGCAGCTAGAGCTGGCCCTGAAGATAGTTTCTGCTATCTCTTTATCTTGCCCACAACTCTGGGCCCTTCCAACATTTTGGATATAAAGTCAAAAGTTTATTTGATGAAATGCAACGTGGTGAAACCTTCTGGTTACTAAAATTTATCTTCATATGACCCCTTTGTCCCCAATTATAGCATCCACAGGATTTTGAAAAATTGTGAGATTGTGATTATCCTGATTCAGCGCAGCAGTCATTGCTGGGGCTTGAAAGGAGTTCCAACTTTCTTACACCTTTAGAACATTTCTACTAAAGACATTTCTGGTTTGGCCCTAGATAATGCATTTTTACAATCTCCATGAGCATTTTCACAATCTCCATTAGCATTTTCAAGGTCAAGTTGTCTGGGTAAAATGTGGGCTATCTCCCCATGGCTGAGAGAATACTGAATTGCTGTCATTCAGGACTGACAAACTAGGCAAAGGCCTCATTAAGACCCTGAATGATTTTTGTACCTGCTGTCTCTCTGCCAGTTTCCCCAAGTATCTTTACCCATGCTGCTCTAGCTGTCTTCATCATTTGTTCATAAGCTATTACTTCATAATTTGATTGATTTCTTAACTGACCAACTACTCCCATTCCAGTGAGAATCTCAAAGGTGATTCTGACCCTGGTGTGATCATTGATCTGGACTTGGTCTTGACATTCCGAAAAAACGGCTGCCTTCCATATTAAATAATGTCCTCCTAAGGTGGTTTTTGCCATTGAACACCTGGTTAAAGGAGGCGAGGCCCTTCATGAGACTGAATCTAACAGGGTAAAGGCATGAGGACTATTGGAACCATCACTGGAAGCAGCTGATGTAACACTTTCAGTAACTACAAGTCCATAGATTGATATTCTCTCCTGTTTTGTCCTGGATTACTTGGATCTGCGGTTTCAATAACTGGCAAAGCTAACTGTATTTCTAAAAAGATGTCTTCTCTTTCTTTAGCTCTCTTAATTGCCTCCTGAACTCACCTACTTGATTCATTTCTGTAAGAATTTAGTTTTCCTTCAGATCTGTTCCTCTACCCAGGGATCTGTAGGTTGTGTGAATTATCCTTTTTGTTAACATTTACACATTCTATAGCTTGGGGCAAGTCTTCTTCCTCCACAGAACTAGCAGACAAATCTACTTTAAGCACTCTAGAACTTAAAACAACGCCCTCTGGAGGCAGAAGAGAGATTTTCAAAATATTTCAACTAGAAAATATAATAACTGATAAAACTCCTGGCCCTGTTTCTCTAAAATATTCACTCATTGATTTTCCCTTTCTCTTCCATTTCTCCACATGAATTATTCCTTCTTGTGAAAACCAAAAACAGCATTTTTCTATAAACTCAAAAAATTCCTGTAACTGTCCTGTAATAATTCCCAATTCTCTTTCCTTTCCTAGCTTCTTTAATACTTTCAGGTAACATTCTAGGTCCCTGTCACCTGATTGCTTTTGCCCCATTCTGATTCACTATGTGCACTACATAGGTATCAGTGGTACAAAACTCAGTGTTACTTCTACCTAATTCTTGTGTTAGCCTGGAGATAAAGTGATTTTACCTTTTACCTAAATCCTGGAGCTCAACAAGAGGTCCCTCTCCTCTGCAATGGCATTCAGGTCCCTGTCTAGTTGAGTCCCAGTGTGGATGCTAGCTCCCCTAACTAGGATGAGTGTGGAAACAAAAGTACAGGAGCCAGCCAGGTACCATCTAAGCATTCCATTTATTGATCTGAGAGCCAGAGTCTGTATTTTCTCTAAGCTCATATTGCAAAAACACTAGACTCTTCAGATTACTTACTGAATATTTCAAGATTACAGATACACATCCTGCTCTTCCTTGTAGCTTGGCATGAACATTAAACAGTGATTAACAGTAAGTCTGCCTATTTTAACAACCATAAATTGTAGTATTTGGTGGTAACAGTCTACTTAATGTAAGAGAGTCATAAATTGTGTACTTCAGGAAGGCCTTGTTCCTATTACATTCTTCAAGCTTTTTATCCCAGAAATATCCCAAGAAATTCTATTCTAATTATTGTTCTATAACAAGGACCAGCAAGAAGATTTCAGAGAGGCCCGGAGAGACTTATAAGAGCTGATGATGGGTGAACAGAGCAGAACCAGGAGATCATTGTGCATGGCAACAACAAGGTATATGATGATCAATTCAGGAACATGTGGCTCTCTTCAACAATGAGATGCTGCAGACCAGGTCCAATGGTTTTGATAAAGAGAACTTTGTATAACCAGAGAGGATTGTGGGGACTGAGTGTAATTCACAATAGAAAATTTTCACGTTCTTGTTGTCATTTGCTTGCATTTTATTTTGTTTCTCACTTTTTTTCTGGTTGGATATGAATTTCCTAGCACAGCAAGATAATTGTATAAATATGTATCATAACCTATATTTCTACCATGTTTAACATATATTGGACTACTTGCCATCCCGGGAAGGGTTTAGGAAAGGGGGGAAATTGGAACAAGGCTTAATGTTGAAGAATTGTCAATGCATATTTTTTTAATTTTAGCTTTTTATTTACAAGATATATGCATAGGTATTTTTTCACCATTGACCCTTGTAAAACTTTCTGTTCCAACATTTCCCCTCCTTCCACTCACCCCCTCCTCTAAATGGCAGATAGACCAATACATGTTAAATATATTAAAGTATATGTTGAACACTATATATGTATAGATATCCATACAGTTATTTTGCCTCTGCATATGTTACAAGCTTTAATAAAGAAAAAATAAAAGAAATAAAAAGGAATGCTACTCTATGTTCCCTAAAACATCTTGGACACATAACTCAGAAGGCCAAATAAAGAAGGAACTCATTTCAGTTTTCACCCTAAATCCTCCAAATGCCTTTAAAATGATGATAAATGCATTTTAGAGTTTATTACTCAGAAAAAAAAGATGGAGTGGAATATTTTTCTAATCTATGACAACTTGGAACAGTCTATTGTGAGTTAGGAGCACAATAGTGGTATAGGTCAAGCCAGTAAAGTACCAGCCCTGCCTTGATCCCAGCAATGAAGGAATACCAACTCTGAATCTGCTGTTGTCTTTGCAGAAATATAAGGTATAATTGGTCAAGCTAATGCTTCCAGATATAATCATTCAAAATATACATAATGAAAAAATAGAAAACAATGTGATATATCGCACTGGAAAAATAATGGTGCCACAGAGATCATTTAAAATTATGGGACTTCCAAGACATCTTCTGGTAATATAGTATTGAGGAAAACTCTAGGTATTTATTCTAGAGGGAAAAAGACAAGTGGAATGAACACACTGATGGCCATCTGAACAACTCAGGAAGAAAATGTACAGAAATAGGGTAGTCAAATTCCAGAACTTTTAGGTAAATGGGAAAATATTGCAAGTATTTAGAAAGGAAGAATTCAAGGATAGTGAAAAGCCAGTTAGAATACATAAGATATTGTTACTTCTTTTTTAAAGGATCAGAGTATTTGGAAGTTGAATTTCTGTAGAGCAAAGGATCTGGCATTGTAACCAGGAATCACCTCCCCAGTAAAACTGATGATAAACCTTAAGGAAAACAGAAAAAACACAGGAAAATAGCCGAATTCCAAGTATTTGTGAGGAAAAGACCAGAGCTGAACGGAAAATTTGACTTTCACTTACAGGACTTAGGAAAAGCACAAGTAATTAATCAGCAAGTGGAAATGATAAGAGACTTAACCTGATTTATCTGTTGACATTCTTCCATGTAATTCATGAGAAAATTTCCCATTATTAGGGAAGTTAGAAGGAGTGAGTATAAACTGAGTGCATAGGTGTGAATTGAATATGAATATGAAAGAATCCTTTTTGAAAAAAATTTCATTAAATTATAGGGCTGGAGGAATGAATTGGGAGAAAGGGAAAAGGAGAAGTAGAATGGCATAAATTATCTTCTATTAAAGAGGAAACACAGCATTTAATAGAGGGGAAGGAAGGAGGAGATGGACAGTGAGTGAATATTACGATCAGTGAAACTGGTTGTAAGAAGAAATAGATATAGAAATCCACATTATTTTGGAAGATAGTAGGAGGAAAATGAATATGTGAAGGGGGTAGGGTGAGAAAAGAAGGGATATTGTGAAAAGTGTGGTGAGAAGTAAACTCCTTTGATGAGGAATAAGTTGAAAAAAAATGGAATTAATGGGAGAAATACAGTTAGCAACAGTCATTGTAAAAACAATTTTGAAGCAACTTTCATTGATGTAGCAGCTCTTCTCAAATGTATAGATAAAGGAATGAAATGTTTTAACCTATGTGCCAGTTCCCTATTGATATCGATTAAGATATATGATCTATGTTGAAAAGGCCATAAAATTAGGCAAATTCATCCACCTAAAACTAACATGGCTTGAAACCCAAAAGGGATTAAGAAAAAAGGAAAAGGAATTATATGTACAAAAATCTGAATGTCACTTTTTTTCTTGGGGAAAGAATTGGAAATTGAGAGAATTCCCATCAAATGCAGAATGATTGAAGAAATTGTGGTATGTAATTGTGATGGAATACTTTGATGATTCTCTATGTGCAATGACCAGAAAAATCCTGAAACATATATATGAAAATATGAAAACTAAAATGTAATGAGTACAAAGTCAAGCAATATAGCAGACTGGTCACCTGCAAATAACTTTGTTTTTCAACAACACAATGATCCAAAACTACTCTCAAGGGCTTTATGATGAAACTGATGATGTAAGACAGATTTAAATATATATATATATATATATATATATATATATATATATATATATATATATATATATATATATATATATATATATATATATATGTATAGATATAGGTTCTTTTTATTAAGCCAAGGAATGATGCATGTAGGCATTATGACATTTATAAAATATTTTATGTAACTGCGCATGTGGAAGCTCGATGCTTCTGGGCTTGGGGAAGAAAGGAGAGAATGTGAAAGTCAAAGTTTAAAAACAATAAAATTAGTATTTTACATGAAACTGGGGAAAATAAAGACATCAAATTTAAAAAAAAGAAAAATCCTTGCTCCTGGAACCCCTTTGATTCTTGTTCTGTTTTATGGTATTTTCCCATGATGTCAGGAGAATCACAAGACATTTGGGAATAAAAATGCAGCCCAGTAACCCAGCGCTGGAGGCCAAGATGGAGAAGATCTCCACAATCATCACAGCTTTCCCTTTGGAGCTCTGATATGTGGGGAGGAAAGAGATCCAGACACTGCAAAACACCAGCATGCTGAAAGTGATGAACTTGGCTTCATTGAAGGCATCAGGCAGGTTCCTGGCCAGGAAGGCTATGGTGAAGCTGCCCAGGGCCAGAAAGCCCATGTAGGCCAAGACAGAGTAAAATGCAAAGGCGGAGCCCTCGTTACATGTGAGGATGATGTGTCTGGATTCAGAGTGTGTGTCTGCTTCTGGAAAGGGGGGAGAGGTCCCCAACCAGATGGCACAGATAAGCCCTTGAATTCCAGAGCAGATGAGAACAACACAGTAGGGCACTCTAGGATGAAGGAATATCCTCATCCTGCTCCCTGGCCCTGTAACCCTGAAAGCCAGAACCACTATGATAGTTTTGGCCAAAATGGAGGAAACAGCCACTGTGAACACAACTGCAAATACTGTTTGTCTGAAAAGGCAGGAAGCAGTGGTGGGACGGCCCACAAAGAGCAAGGAGCAGAGGAAGCAGAAGGAAAGGGAGGTGAGGAGCAGGTAGCTGAGGTTCCTGTTATTGGCTTGGACTATGGGAGTGTCTTGGAATTTCACAAAGACCCACAGAACCAGGGCAGCGAGCAATGAGAGTGAAAGAGCTACAGCTGTCACTGCCTTCCCCCAAGGTTCATTCACATCCAGGAAGGTCACAATCTTGGGGAGGCAGTGATCTCTCTGCTCATTGGGATATTCACCCTCTGGGCACTTCTCACACTGCTCAGCATCTGCAGGAGACAAACAAGGACTTAGAGTTTAGAGTAAAACATTTCTCTACATTCCCACAGCAGGAAATAGTCAGGAGAGCTTCAGCAAGTCCTTCTGCTTCCATAGAACACAAAATCCCATTCTCTCTTTACTGGATGACACAGTCACTGGTAAGTTACTTGGTATACTGTTCAGATAAAATCTAATCTTGCCCTTGATCACTGGTTGACTTTGGTTCAAGTTCTGTTTATTCGTTTTACATAAGTGATGTCACTTTTTCTTCTTAACCTAATCAGTAAGGACAGTAAGCTTAGACAGTGGAGACCTTTAGCATCAGACATCCAGATTTTGCCTGTGTTGTGTTGGGAAGCAACTCAAGTTGAAGAGCTGCCTGTATCAATACTTCCTCATTCTTTCCACCTCCCAGTTTACACCTTTTAATAATTAATATTGTTGAATTTATATGAATTTTTAAACATTTTCTTGGTAGATACAGACAGTGTGTGTCTTCTTGTCTCCTCTGTTGAAATAGTATCTCCCTTAATGAAGGATTCATCTCCTTTTTATCACTCTGTCCCATTATTTATGACCAACTTCTTCTCATACTAAATGACTATTGATTGACTGATGGAATAATGACTTACTAAATATCTGGCAACTTTCCCACAGAAAACATGTTTCTTTTGTTTTGGAATTCTTCCTTTTCAAAATCCTAAGAGAAATGAAGCCTTTCCAGGATGTATTCAACAATGAAAAGGTAACCCTTTAATCCCTTCATTTCATCAAGTAATTAAAAGAAAAATTCTGTTTGGAGCCTCCATTGGATTTTTTCACTAGTATTTCAAATATCGGATTCACCTTATTTTCACCCTGTCTTTCAGGTCCATGAGATCTGAAATTAGCATCTAGAATGCTTCAGTGACACACCAGATCCATCCTTGCTTTCAGCATTCTCTCTGTTTCCTAAAAAATTTTTTTTCCTCATTTTTTCTCCCTCTTTTTTGTGATTTTCACAACTCTTTTATTGCTCTGTCACATCTGCAGTGAAGACCCAAAGAGACATGCTAGTAGTGCCCCAAATTACCAGGAGCTAGGGTTCCTTGCAGTAACTCACCCATATGACTGGAGATTTCTCCTTCTGAGCATGGGGAGCAGGTGAAGCAACAAGGAGGCTTCCCCTCCAAAGGCAACTTCCTGAATCCAGCAGGACAACTGGCAGTACATACTGCAGAGGGAACCTAAGATAGTGACAGGAGACTGGAATAAACATTTTTAACTGATAGCTACTTATGTTTCTGAAGAAAAACTCAGATGATTTTTACCATTCTGGTTTTGAGAACCACCTCTACAGATACAGAATTAAAAGTGTATATGAATTATGACATGATACAACTTATTCTTTCCATTTGTCACCCACTCTTCTGCAGCACTCAGTGACAAACCTTTTTCTATTGAACCATTCACAAAAATGTATTTCACACCCTGATCATTTAAAGATAGTTCATATATTGGTCAATTACAGAGAAGATGACGTTCCTTGTCTCAGTCATAGATGTGGGAGAGATCCCAAAAAAGACCTTGAAGCTTCTTCTTGGGGGTGGCCATTGTACTGCAAGTACTGTTCCCAAAGTAATGTGAATGTTAAATGCCTAGAAGTATTCCTAATATAGTCAAGGGTTAAACAAGGGTAACCATTAACACCATTATTATGCAATATTGTACTGGAAATGTTTTCTTCAATAATAGGTGATGAAAGAGAAATTGAAGGAATTGGTGAAGGAGTGGTGTACACTTTTGGCAGAACAAGTGCCCGATGACAGATCCCAGAAACATTTGGAATGTAATTTTTGAGCTTCAGATATGCCTTCAAGACAGGCTTTTGTGGACAACAGAGGGTGCATCACGGCCCAGAAGAGGTAGGGTGTATCTAGGACAGCCTGCAAAAGTCCAGCATTGGGAATTTAGTGTGAGGCTCTTAGCCAAAGTACAGTAATAGTGTCTACTGGGTCCTCATCCAGAAAGCCAGTGCATCAGCAGTTCTACTGTGAGAACTCCAGGGCAAACATAACAGAGAATCTGGGAATCAGTGAACCTCAGCAAGCCAGCCCAGTGGCAAAGCCTGTAGCACCATTGGCCCCACACAGTTAAAGAGAGACCCCTGTTCTTCAGCAAAAGAAGCTTGAGATAATCTCTTGTGTATCCAAGCAACAGAGCTCAAATTTTAAAAGTGAGAAGAGGAGCAAAAAAAAAAAAGTTGTGACCTGTTAGGTTCTTACTAAATGCTAATGAGATAATGAGATATTAGGTTCTTACTAAGTGCTATGTCAGTACTTGACAATTCTCTAGTTCCAGCCTTTCCTAGGGAAGAGCTTGCATGCTTAGGAGGAGCAAGTCCATTGGTGGAAGTAATTCTTCCCAGAAGCCCTTGCATTATCCCAGGCCCATTCTCTGGGAGGATAAAAAGGGCAGTTCTGGAGGAAAAAGGGAGTCTCTGCTCTAGACCAGACTTGACAAGGTTCTCTGCAGGAAAGGAAGTCACTTCTCTGGACAAGAGTTAATGGCAAGTGTCTGGAGACAACAGTTCTGAGTTGACAGAGCAGATCTCCTCCCAGAGAGTGATCTGCAGCTTCTGGAGACAACAGCAAGTTACACTGATCATAAAGAGATATCAGTCAGGGAAGATCATAATAGAAGACTGGAAGAGGGTAACACTGACAAAATGCCTATGAATAAAATCTCAGGGGTGAATATGAACTCTTGTCAAGCTCAAAAGTCTCTCCTGAAAAAGTTCAAAAAATATCTTAAAAAAGAGATGACAGAAAAAATGCGCAAGAATGAGAATTATGAAAGAAAACGATGACAATTTGAAAATAAAAACCTAAGTTTGAAAAAGGAAATATGGAAATGTCGAGAAGAAACAACTATTTAAAAAACAAATTTGGCAAAAATAAAAATATATAGAAATTAATTATTTCTTAAAAATCAATTCAGTTGGGGGGGGGTAACAAGATGCTGGAGAGGACACATGCATCTTCCTAAGCTCTCCTTTACCCTGAATCAATTTTAACAAAATTCAGCCTCAGAAGTAGTGCTTGACTGTCAGAACACCTGGATATTGGGAGTACAACATATTGCCAACTGAAAATATTCTCAAAATTCTCCAGAAAAGATCTGTTTTGCTCGTGCATGGGGACAGACTGGGGTTAGGCCAGGCACAGATCTCAGGCAGGCAGTGAGACCACAGGAAACAGCTCACCCTGAGCAGACTGGAGGGCAGAGCCATGTGGTCTCTGCGGGTGGAAAATCTGTGGGGAGCACTTTAGCACAGTGTGGGCTACTCTGCCCTGGCAGCAAGTCAGTAGATCAGCAGAGAAGCTATAAAAACAGAGGTAAAGTCTATAATCCCAAAATGCTGGAGTCTCTAGAGACCTGGCCACACCCACCCAACAAATGGAGTGACTCAGAATGATCCAAGTGCAACCACAGTCACTGCTCCCAGTGCAGATACTGCCTTCCCTCTGCCCCTGATTTCAGCACAATGGCTAATCTTAACCCAGCCTGTGGGTGCTGTCCCCACTGCTGCTTCACTGCCACTTCCTATTGTGTGCAGAGGCAGCTTGGACTATGACACTGCCCCCCATAAGTAGACTGTAGCTTTTGTGTTTTTTTTCTTAAAATGAGCAAAAAGGCAATGCAAGCTCTAACTAAGTGTTGGTAATTTCTTTAGGGAAAGAGAACAGATTTCAGACCCTGTGGAAGCCAAAATCAGGTTGGCTCTAGACCTAAAGGTGGATCTGATCTGGTCCCTACCACATAGGTAAATATAATCTGAGAGCAAAAAACAAAAATGCAAGCAAATGATAACAGAAAGAGTGGAAATGTCAAGTTGTGGTCCATATTAATTTCCCGGTGTTCTTTCTCTGGATGTAGCTGCTTCTATTCATTGGAAGAGATTTGGATCTTCTCCTTGTTGAAGAGATCAATGTCCATCAGAATTGTTGAAGTGTACAATGATCTCCTGGTTCTGCTCATTTCACATAGCATCAGTGCCTGTAAGTCCCTACAGGCTTCTCTGAAGTCATCCTGCTAGTCATTTCTTACAGTACAATAATATTCCATAACATGATTTTCTTCATTAGATTTTTTATTTTTTTGTATTTGTCCAATTGAGTTTTTAGTGAGTTGTATTGTTTTATGGAATTTTTTTCCCAATTTGCCAAGTTTTTTTAGGTCAAGTAGACATAAAATCGATGAAATAAAAGTAAAACTTAAGTGCAAATTTTGAAGAAAATATAAAATATTTCATTGGAGAAACTAATGATGTGGAAAATAGAACCAAAAGTGACAATATAGTAATTACAAAATAGTAAGTAGTAGATAAATCCAACGACAAAGCAAACAAGAAAGAAGGTTAGGAGGTGAATAGAATTTTAGAAAATTTGGTAAGATTGATCTCTGAAGACAATGGAAAAGGGATAGAGCGGAATGGACCTTTTTCTCAGTGGATCACAGCACTTCTACAAAAACTGACTACTTCTTAGAGCATAAGATCTTCTGAATCAAATACAGAAAGACAGATGTGGAAAATATATGCTTTTTAGATCATGATGCAATAAAAAATTACTTCTAATAAATGACCATGGAAAAATAGACCCAAAATTAATTAGAAAGTAAATGAATCCTTAATAATGAGTAAGTCTAACAACAGATGATAGAAAAGTCATTGATTTCTTCCAAGAAAATGTCAATAATAAGATGGTATGCCAATAATTATGGATTGCAGCCAAACAATAAATGGTGAAAATTTATGTCTCTAAATGTTCGTGTGGATAACATAGATAAAGAGGAGATCATTGAACTGGGGGTTCACATAAAAAACATAGAGCTAGAACAAGTTAAAAATTTCCAATTAAATAATAGAAATTCTGAAAATGAAATTATAGATGGATACAATTGAAAGGGAGGAAACTTGAATTAATAATAAAATTGAGATTTGAGTTTTATGAAAAAAAAACACAACAAAATCGATTAAATTTTGGTTAATATGATTAGAAAAAGGAAAGGAGGAAATCAAGTTTCCAGTATGAATCATGAACAGCATGAACTTATCATGAATGAAGTAGAAATTTAAGTAAAAATTAGGAAAATTTTTCCAAAGTTTTGCTAATAAAGATGACATGAATCTAAATGAAATGAATGAATCCTTAGAAAAATATAGCTTGTCCCAATTAACAGAAAAGAAATAACATAATTAAACAGGTTCATTTTAGAAAAGGTAATTGGAAAATCAGTTAACTCAATCCCCTCAAAAATATTTCTTGAACAAGTGAATTCTCTTCATCATTTAAAGAATAATGAATTCTAATATTATGTAAACGATTTGGAAAAAATGATTGAAGAAGGTGTCCTACCAAGAAAGAGAAAATTATAAATCAATTTCGCTAGTTAATATTGATGCCAAAACTTAGGGAAAAGAGATTCAAGTAGCTTATCATGAAACATAATACATTATGCCCAAGTGGGATTTATATCTGAAATGCAAGGCTGGCTCAGTATAAGGAAAACTATCCACATAACTTTCTATATCAAAAACCAAAGTAACAGAGTGTTAGGTTCTTCCTAAGTGCTAATGAGATAATGAGATGATAAGTTCTTACTAAGTGCTAAGTTGATACTTGACAATTCTCTACTTCTGGCCTTTACTGGGAGTTTTACTTCTGTGACCTCCTGGGGAGCACCTTGCATGCTTAGGAGGAGCAAGTTCATTAGTTGAAGTAATTTTCCCCAGAAGCCCTTGCGTTATCCCATGCCCATTCTCTGAAAGGATAAAAAAGGGAGGCACTTGAGAGATAGAGAGGGTCTTGTTTGGACCAGACTTGAGGCAGCTCTCTGCAGGGAGGGAAATCACTACTCTGGACCAGAGTTGAGGGCAACTGTCTGGAGATAACGGCTCTCTCCAGGAAGAAGAATCTGTCCCAGAGATTTGAGTTGACACAGCAGATCTCTTCCCAGAGAGTAGTCTACAGTTTCTGGAGACAACAGCACATTACAACAGATGTCATTCAATTGTCTCAATCCATGCAGAGAAATTATTTAGAAAAATACAACATCTATTTTTTATTAAAAACACTAGAGAGCATAGGGATAAATGGAGTTCTTTTAAATATTATAAATAGCATCTAGCTAAACCTTTCAGCAAATATTATATGTTTATGAGGATAAGCTCAACACATCTACAATCAGATAGGGTTGCCCATTCTCACCACTATTATTCAGTAATGTACTAGAAGTGTTCGTTTAAGCAAATAGAATAGAAGAAATTTTTGAATGAATCTGGTAATTTGTGCAGGAAAAAAATCTATCACACTTTGTAAATAACATGATGTTATATTTATACAATTCCAGAGAATAAACTATAAAGCTACTAGAAACAATTAACAACATTATCAGTTCCACAGGATGTAAACTAAACATAAATATATTATCAGTATTTCTATATGTTGCCAAGAAATCTTAGCAGCAAAGTATGGAAAGGAAAAAGACATTTACAATAATGGTAGGCATATAAAATATTTGGGAGTCTGTCTGTTAAGATAAAGGCAGGAAAGCTAGGAACAGAATTACAAAACACTTTTCCCACAAATAAAGTGAGATCTAAACAATCAGAAATATATCAAGTGGTCATTTGTAGGCCAAGCTAATCTAATCAAATGTTAATTCCAATTAATCTACCTATTCAGTGCCATTGTAATCCTCCTGCCAAGACCTTGCTTTTTAGAATCAGAAAAATAATTTTAAAAATTCATCTGGAAAAAACAAAAATGTCAAGAATTAATGAAATAATGAAAAATGCAAACAAATAAGGTCTAGAACTTGTAGAAATAAAACCATTATAACAGTACCTTTCAAAGGTATTTGGTATTGGCAAAAAACACAGTGGATCATTGGAATAAGTTCGGTACAGAATTGTCAACAATTATAATAATCTAGTGTTTCAAAAAATGCAAAACTCCACATTCTGGGAGAAGAATTCACTCATTGACTAAAAGTGCTGGGAAACCTGGAATATACTACAACAGAAACTAGACACTAACCAACATCTAAAGTATTATATTAAGATAAAAAAAATGATTCATGATTTAGACATAAATGGTGATACTATAAGCAAATTATGGGAATAAAGGTTGGTCTATCCCTTGGATATTTGGAGAAGGGAGGAATTTATGACCAAAGAAGAGATGGAGAACATTAAACATGCAAAAGAGATAATTTTGAGTAAATCAGATGGAAAACATTCTGCACAAAAAACCCCCCCAGGATAGCCAAGATTTGAATAGAACCAGTGAGATTGGGGAATTTTTTTTTCCTGCATGCACTCTCTCTTTTGAAGGTCTCATTTCTCAAATACATAAATACATAGATTTATATCTGTATTTTCACATATGTATATGTACATATTATGTATGTATACGAGTCAATTTTATAAAAATATAAGCCATTCCCCAATTGATAAATGGTGAAAAGAATGAACCAACTATTTTCAGATGAAGAAATCGAAGCCATTTTTCATCATATGAAAACATGCTCTAAATCAGGAGTTCTCAAACTATGGCCCGTGGGCCAGAAGAAGCCCGCTGACTAGGTTTGTGGGGCCGGCCTGGTTATGGCAAATGGGCTGAGTGGCAGATACAGAGTCTGAGCTTTTGTTTTTACTATAATCCAGCCCCCCAACAGTCTGAGGGAAAGTGAACTGGTCCCCTATTTAAAAAGTTTGAAGACTACTGCTGTAAATCAATATTGACTATGAAAATCCAAAGAACGGAAACTTTCTCTGATTGAGTAAGATGACAGGAAAAGATAATAATTAATGTTGGAAGAGATATGGAAAAACTTGGATGCTAAATATTATTGGTGGAGTTCTGGAATGACTCAATCATTCTTGAGAGCAATGATGTTCAAAGGACTAAGAAAATGTACATATCCTCTTATCCAGCAGTGTCTCTACTGAGTGTCTATCTCAAAGAGATCATAAAAGAGGGCAAAGAACACATAGATGAAAAAAGGTTTCGAGCAACTCTTTTTATAGGGACAAGGAACTGGAAATTGAGTCGATTCCCATCAGGTGGGGAAGGGGTAAATAAGTTATAGCATAGGAGTCTACTGGAATATTATTGTGCTGTAAGAAAGGATTTCAGAAAAACCTAGAAAAACTGAATTAAACTGAGGCCGAGTGAAATGAACAGAACCCTGACAACATTTTACAGAGTAGTAAGATTATATGATGATCAGCTCTGATGGACTTGGTTCATTTCAGCAATTAGATAATAAAAGATAATTCTAAGGGAGTTTGGTCTTATTTCATTGTGAGTGAATGTATGCGTGAGTGTGTGTGTGTGTGTGTGTGTGTGTGTGTGTGTGTGTGTGTGTGTGCATGAATTGGGCTTAAGTGACTTGCTTAGAGTCAAACATCTAAGCAGTGTTCAGTGTCTCAAACTGGATGTAAACTCAGGTCCCCCTGGCTCCAGTGTAGGTGCTCTATCCACTGTGACTTAACAAGATATGGTGTATATAATAGTGAGAGAATAGTGGTGTGCTATTAGACATGGTGACCTGGTTGATTTTAGAAATAAAGGGGAAAATTTGCATGAAATAATAAAAAATAAATTGATTTGAACTAAGAAATATTGTGGACAGTAACAGCAATGGTTTTCTAATACAACTTTTGAAGTCTAAGACATTTTGTGTGCTATCCCTTCTAAAATCAATTACAAAGGACAGATGCAAGTATAAACAATTTACCTGCAAAGAGAGATAGAATATGGATACTTTTGTTTTGCACACAAGTACACACGCACACACACGCACACACATACACACACAGACAGATAGATAGATAGATAGATAGATAGATAGATAGATAGATAGATAGATAGATACACAGAAACATCTTTTAGGAAATAAGTAAGCAATATGTAATGGAAAGTCATGGTGATATATTGAATCTCTATGTTGTGCTGTGTAAAGTTAAAGGTTTTTTTTCCTTCTTTGCTAGATAAGTTGAAAAAAATACAAATTAAAATATATTTATGCCTGCTTTCAAAGTGGCAAAAATGGGAATATGAAATGGTATCCATAAATTGAAGATTTCTTGAAGTACATATTATATTTATAGATATCTGTGTGAATACATAGATATAACTTTACATATATGTATATATATATGCAACTAAATTTCTCAGTGTGTTTAACAAGAGACTTATGTAGATGTGCATAAATATAATAAAGTATTATATTACTGAGAAATGTTAAAGAGGATTGCTACAGAGAAAACAGGGGACACATGTATGAACTTATGACAAGTGAAAGAGAACGAGATCTTACATTCTAGCCATTTTCCCACCCAGCTGCACCTGTCAATAATGGAGAGTACACCACATAAGTCAAGGTTTCTTCCTGTTTAGCAGCATAAATTAACAATAATGTTTCTGACCTTTGAACTCCACAGGTTCCACACTATGACATTTGCACAAATTATAAAATATTGACCGTGCTGAGCTTCTGGGATAAAGTCCCCCACGTACAGAAGATGATCATTTTCATAATCGAAGTTCATAATGGCATACTGGGCCTCTGTACGTCTGTTCTCATCCACAAACACCTGCTCACCAACACTGTTCTTAAACTGGGTGTTCTTCAGGTAGGAGTGCAGCTGAAAGAGAAGAGAAATGCTCATCAGTGAGAGGCACCTCAGGGAAAGGCAATTGTATGTGAGAATTTATGGAGTCTTGTGCTCTGATTTTTAGGTGGAGTCAAATCTGGGTCTCTTGTGGGTCACAGAAATTACCCTCTGACACCTGCAGGGTTGCCTGAATCTCCTGGGTTTGTAGTTTCAGTTTCACACTCAAATCCTCATTGTTTCTCACTCCATTTATATAATGTATTGCCAAGGTCTGCTTGCAACATCTCTCTAATATATTCCCCTCCTGTTCTCTGCTACTGGAACATCTTCATGACTTCACACCTGGATTATTGCAATATCCTCCTGCTGGTTGCCCTCTGACTAAACCTCTACTCTTCTACCTTCCCTCCTACCTGGGAAGTTCTGAAGTGCAGGCCAGTCACTGACACTCCCATCCTTGATTATCTCCAGTGGTTTTCTGCCATCTCCAGGATAGACTATCAAACCATTTGTGTGACATTCAAAGACAACCAGGAGCTCAATACCTTAGCCACTGAATAAAGAACACCTGAAGAGGCTGCAGGAGTGGTAGCCATTGCAGCAGTTCTTGTACCGCAGATGTTAAGAGGGGTAAAGAGCTTGTCAGAAGGGTATTACAGGGGTCTCTTTTAAAACCAAGGGACAGGACTCGGTTGTTTTGCCAGTACCCAGATGGAGCACATCTTCCTGGCTCACAGTTTGAGAGTTAGGAAGACAATTATTATACAAGATTCACAGAACAGAATAGAGGCCAAGACATTAATAAAGAGATTTCTTCCAAGATCAGCCAACCTTAGGAGACGTAAAACGTCCAGCTCCCTAGAAGAATCCCTGAAAATAACTGCACAAAATTCCTGAAGCTTGGGACATTGGTCCCTTTACCCTGGAAACAGGGCACTACTCTAATGCACAGGTAAAGTCAAAGAATAGGCTGGGAAAATTGGCAAACAACCAAAAATTATCCTGTTCCTTGAAAATTAATGTGATGAACAGGAAGATGAAAAATCTATACTAAGAAAAAAATAAAGTCAAAGCTCCTATATCAAAAGTCCTCAAAGAAAGTAAGAATTGGTTTAAAGCCACAGAAGAGTTCTAAATGAATTTTCAAAATGGAGTCAGAGAGGTAGAGGAAAAAGTACTAATAAAAATGAGAGTGATATAAAGCAGTCAGAAAAAAAAACTTAGAAGAGAAAAACGCCTTAAAAATCAGAATTCAACAAATTGAACAGGAAATATAGAGGTTCATTGAGGAGAATATTTCCTTAAAAATAGAATTAAGAAGGTAGAAGGTAATGATGTTTTCAGAAATTAAAGACAAAACCAAAAGGAAAAAGAATGAAAACAGTATGCAGTATCACAATGGAAAATGTTATCCTGGAAAACAGAAAGAAGGGAAATCATTTAACATTATGTGACTACACGAGTTCTACAATCAAAAATAACATGGATTCTATCTTTCAAGAAAGTATCAAGTAAAGTTCTCCTGTTTTCCAAAATATGAAGGGCAAATAGAGTATGAAAGAAACTACAGATCATCTACTGAAAAAGATCCCCAAAGGACCTCACCAGGGATACTATAGCCCAATTCTAGACCTCCAAGGTGAAGGAGGAAATAGTGCAAGGATGCAGAAAGAAACACATCTGTATACTGGAGCCACATTGAGGATGAAAAAAGAATCCTCACCTTCTTAATGGAAAGATCAGAGTGCATAGAAAAGCCCAATTTGGAGAAAAAAGGATCTGGCTTACAAGTAAAAATCACCTACCTGGAAATCCTAAGTTCAGTCCTTCAGGAAAAAAAAATTGGGTTCCTAATGAAATAAAGGGCCTTCAAATATTTCTGATAAAAGAAGGCCAGAGCTGAATAGGAAATATGAAACCTAAGCCTCTAGGAAGGACATTTCCTTTTAACTTTATATGCTATTTGACAAATATTTGAAACCAATAAAATCTTTGAGGAATATACAATCAGAATAGTTTTAGAAATTGAAAAGTCTTCAATGTCTTCCATGTCCCACTTCTTGCTAAAATACATACTCAAAAAATCATAGCTAAAAAAGCGCCATTCTTTCTGTATTACCTGCCACGGATGAGGCAATACAGATTTTTCATTTTCCAAGGATATTTTCTCGGATCTTTTCATCAGTATTTCATGGAGAGCCCAAGCCACAGCATATAAAGCATTGTAGATGTTGTAACTCAAGGCAGATGTGGTCATGTCCACAGGGTAAAAAGGTAAATGTTTCAGGGTGGCATTTGGTAAATATAAATCTTGCTCAGGGATGTCTGGTTGTTCTAAACATTTCAAAAGTGATGGCATACGTGCCTCAATAAACCTGTTCTTCATACTTAAAGGAGAATTATTCTTCCTGATAAAACTCTCAAACCAAGGGACTGGATTAGTCAAGTGTGTAAAGAAGAGAGTGGCATGGAAAGTGAAACCATAATGGTACAGGGCTCTAGTTGTAGTGTCTAAATGAGATGTGGCAATCCACACCTTCTTGGTTGGAAATAAAAGTCCTGGTGGGTCTCCCATAATTGTTAATGAGTCTGTGTCAGTATGAATGACAATGACTTTGACTTCTGAAATTAGGATCCTGGACTTGAAGGCCTCAGAGGTCTCCCTATTTTTTCTCTCACTGAGAGGGATCTTCTCTGTGAAGGACACACAAACTCTGTTCTTTTTCATTTCCTCTCTCATTTCCTTGAGGAATTCCTCACCTCTCATGTCATCAAAGACAATCAGACCTATCCAGTTCCATTGAAAATATGCCAATAAGCGGACAATTCCTTGGTGAAGAGAAGAGGACTTGTGGGCCATCTGATAGAGGGAAGGAAACTGGACTTTGTCAGCAAGACTGCGATCAAATGGACCGTAAGTAATCTGGATGAGAAAAAAAATATGGATGAGCAGGTGCCTGCTGCTGTTGAGAGAACTAAAGTAAAATACCCAGTCAAATGGGTATATTTATTGTTAGAAGAAAGTTTTAGATTTTATTGTAAAGTTTATCATAAATGAAAATTTCTCTCTGAAAGTCTAAGTCTCTGTGAGCTCTCAAAAAGACAATGACTTATTGAAGGCATCCAAGGAAGGAATCTTCCTTAAGGTTCCCAAAGGAACCAGAATATATAAATTATTTCTTCATTTGATCTTTGGCCCAGAACAAATTTCTAGAGTAAACCAGCTCTATATTATTGAGACTGAAGACAAGGTTTTCTGTGGTGAATGAAAGAAAACCACATGATCAGAACTGTGTACTTTTTAAATTTGGGACAAAATAATATTCACTTATAGATGTCATTATGGGTTATAATTGTGGTATTTTCAACAAGAAAATCTAACTGGTTTCCAGTAGACCCTGAATATGTATTTCTGGCTTTATGAAATCAGAAAACTCAGATTCCTAAAGGAGTTTAGTCAGATCTAAATGAGTGATACAGGAAAGACACCCCCAGTACAATGTAGCTGACTAGCTGACATCCTCCCAATCACTAAAGATGTCCAGGAATATGACTTTTCAAGTATAATGACAGCTCATTCTTCTTCATGTATCATTGCTATAAATAGAATAAACAGGAAACAAAAAATGTTTTTTCAACATTAGAGAAATGCAATTCAAAATTAGTTGGATGTAGCAAAAGACACCTATCAGATTTACAAACATCCCAAAAACATAAAAGGAAAGCAAAAAATGTGGAAAATTTTTGTAAGAAGTGTCTCTGGTAAAATTCAGCAGCAAACTGGGCAAGGGAATTGCAATGTGTATTGTAGATTGACTTCATTTCTTAAATGTAAAGTTATCTCCAGGCATATGAAAAAATTCTAAGTCACTATTTTTAGAGATGTGCAAATTGAAACAATTCTGCAGTACCACATCCCACTTATTAGATTGATTAACATAATGAAAAAGAGAATCATAAAAAATCCTGTAAGGCATATTGTAAACTGGGGACATAACAAGCTGGAATTGTAATCTGATCTAATTATTATGGGAAAAAATTTGAAAAGATGATCAAAAGGCTTTAAAACTGTTCATATCCTTCCATCCAGCAATACCTTTGATCAATCTACATACCAATATTATTACAAAAGTAAAGTGAGAAAGGACTAATTTGAACTAAATTCTTTAAGCAGTTGTGTTGAAATATGTGCATTTGACTTCGAATCTTTAGCCATAGCAAAAATATGGCTAAAGATTGGAAGTCAAATGCACATATTTCTATTGTAAAATGGCTATACTAACTACAGTGTATGATGATTAGGGAATGTAGATAGGTTGATATAAATGAGAAGCAAAAGAAAATCCTTGGAAAGCTCTAGGTACAAAGATGTAAAGTGTAGGGAGCATAACCTGGAAAGCATGCTACACTGAAACAGTACTATTGTACCATAAGGAACTCTGAGTGATTTAGAAATTCTCATCAATACGATGAATCAAGAAATTCTAGGGGAACTATTGAAGAGACATATGTTTCATCAATAGAGAAAGATATTGTCTGAATCCTGTACTATTTTTCATGTTTTTTATTTCTTTCTTTTGAGTTCTCTTTTACAAAAATGACTGAATTGGAAATGTTTTTCATGATTGTCCATGTATAACTGATGTCTGAATGCTTATCAGTTTAAGTAGGGGCACCATAAAGGAAGAAAGAGAAAGAGAATCGGGAACTCAAAACATTAAAAATTGTTTTTGACATGCTATTATTGGAAGCAATGAAATATGATATAGTAACAATTGCTTGTAAACATTAAGAAAATAAATAAATACAATTGTAAAATGATTAAAAACAGCTGAAACATGTGCTAAACTACACATAAGTGGTCTAATGCTTCTCTAAAGTTCTCATACACATGAAAACTATGGAAAAAGACAACATGGTTTAACACCTTGTAAGACATTCATGACTCTTTGTACCTAACATTACCCTTCTCTACAGATGAGCCCACATTAACTATCATCAGAGACAACTTGAAATGTATTGTTTATTCTTTAAGACACATCAGAAGGCCTGTTCCAAAATGTGATAATCATTACCACAATCTTTGGCAAGAATATTTGTCTCATTGACAAATACACATATTCGTGGATTGCATAAGAGGGCTGATAAAAACTCAAATCCTCTATGACAAATAGTGTTTCAGATCTGAGGGTCACATATATACCCACACATCTCAGTGGGAAAGAATCTGCCCATTTGCTGAAGGAGATATTCAACTTATCCAGCTGTAATATGCTGATGTCTCCAGAAACTGCCGATCGCTCTTTGGAAAGAGATCTGCTGTGTCAACTCAAATCTCTGACAGTTTCTTCTTCCTGTAGAGAACCATTGTCTCCAGGTAGTTGCCGTTAACTCTTGTCCAGAGAAGTGACTTCCCTTCCTGCAGAGAGCCCTGTCAAGCCTATTGTAGTGCAGAGTCTTCTATTTCTGAGGTGCTGTCCTCTTTTATCCTCTGTTGGAGTACAGATCAACTTGGACCTACATTTACTGCTGAGTTAGGAGAGTATGAGGCCATTGGAACAGGCATGTGACATGCATACACTTCCTATATTAAGACACATAACCTTTAAGATATATATACAGCCATAAAAGGAAAAACTCTGTACTTAACTTTTGATTGGAGTTCTCCATTGTTTAAAGAGTATATAAGTTAGTATACTGCCTGATAAAAAAGGGGAAACACCTTTTCTACGCCATGTAATCGATTCCTGAATAAAGCACCGCTTAACTCCTTGGCAGTTCGACTCAGTGTGATTCTTCTGATGCAGAAGCCGGTGGTACCCCGAAGACCCCAGATAGGAGGGTAAGTAGAGGGCAGATACTCCTCCCACACCAGAAGCACGCCAGGAACCCCCAGACTTAACAACTGGCGCCCGCACAGGGACCGGGGTAATTTAACCCGGAACCAGGGACCAGACGTAAATAAGCCCGGGAGCTTGTAGGGGAGTAGAGAGGCTGCCTCGGCAGAGCGGGCTCTGCCTTCTCTGAGTTGCCCCTATTGAGAATAGGGAGGGAAAATCAAAGAAAGTATGGGAAGCGGAGGAAGTATCCCGCTTCTGTTGCCAGAGGAGAGGGCGGTGCTCAGTAAGAGCTTATATAAACTATGCGCTCAAAAGGAATGTAAAATCCCCATAAAAACATGCAGGGAGTTTATAGGAAAAATCTGGGACGTTTGCCCCTGGATACAGCACTCGGGGGTGAAAGCAGAAAAATGGCATATTGTTGGACAACAAATGGCTGCCTATGACCACACCCATCCTGGGTACTCCAACCCGAGGATTTCTCGATCTTTAAAATTATTGATGCAGCCTTGAATCCCAAACCAATATTCATGCCTAGGGACGAGATGACGCAAGTCGGCTCTTCGCTAGCCGCATCTGAGTCCGATGAAGAGAGAATTAAAATAGGGGAAGAGAAAGATAGAAAAAAGCCTAAGACCCTGTACCCCTGGCAAGATCTTAGAAATATAGAAACCTCTCATAAAGATTTATCATCGAGTGAAGAGGAGGATCGTCCTCCCGTTCAGCGCTCTCGCTCAAAAGCGAAACTAAACCCTAGCGCAGCAGTGAAAATAGAACAAAGAGATTCATCTGCTTTAACCTTCCCTATACAAGGACCCTTATCGCCCCAGGCTCCCCCTCAGTATGAAGAAGGAGGCCGAGATATATCATTTGGGAGAACACTCCGGGATCCGGGTAGAAAGGGACCGGAGGGACTCATAGCGCGCAGTCTGAGACAAGCGGCTAATGAAGGGGAAATTGTAGAAGAATTATGGGGAGAAGGAGCTATTTATCCTGTCCTCACTGACCCCGTAACGGGTAATGCTGGCTACGTACCTGTACCCTATAAATTGTTAAGAGAACTAAAAGAATCCATTCAAAAATATGGACCTTCTTCCCCCTATGTACGTCGCCTATTAGATAACCTTACCACCATGTCTCTATGGATTCCTAATGATTTTGACGATGTCTCCTCCTCTTGCCTGTCCCCTGCTGAACACCTGGCCTTTAAGGCCCAAGTAAGGAGAGAAGCACGGTGCATTGCCACAGAGAGAAATTATGTTCCCATGGAAGACTCTGTACACATGATATGTGGTACCGGCCCTTACGAAGAAACGGGGGTACAGTCTCGTTTCGATCCTTTAGTTTTGAGAACTGTCAGGGAGGCGCACCTGGAAGCATGGGCTAAGATAGGAGCACAGGGTCTAGGGAGTAATAAGATATCGGGATTAAAACAGAAAGCAGGACAAACCCCCCTTCAATTCATAGACCAAGTAAAACAAACAATACAACGAACCATGGGGAATACACCAGGAAACGAGGCTGTTACAAAACAACTTATAAGAGAAGGGTTACGCCCTAGAGCACAAGCAGCCATTAGCTCCCTCCCTCCTGAAGTCACTCTTGAGGAAATCATAGACAAACTTATGGATCTTCCCCCTGACTCTGAGCTCCCCCTTGCGGCGGCCATTACACATGGCAACAAAGAGCTCATTGCTGCTTGCCATCAAGGAAATGAGAACATTATAGCAGCGCTCCAAAGATTACACCTAGGTGGGGCGAATGGCCAAAAACCAAAATGTTATAACTGTGGTAAATCGGGCCATTTTAAAAACCAATGTAGATTCCTTCCCCAGAAAAACACGCCCACATGTTTTACTTGTGGAAAAAGAGGACATATTGCCAAATACTGTCATAAGGCGGGAAACGGGAGCCGGAAGGGGGGGGCCGCAGCACCCTTCCGGAACAACCCCGCGGCACACCCCAATCAGTAAAACTTTATCCAGCCTCTTCTGTAAACTCATTTTATTTGGCTCCCTGGGAATCAACTTCAGTACCCACCACGCTACCCCAGACGCCTGTACTTATTACAGGACCCAGTCATTTTACACCCTTTATCACCCATACCCAGGTGATTACAGAAAAGGAGGGAGCAGCCCTCACCATTACTAACCCTCACCATTACCCCATCACTATTACCAAAGATGATGAAATTGGAAAAGCCATCAAGTTACATAACCTTCAAAGCTATAGTTCAGGTAAAGTGGTAGTTGAGCCACAAATCAATTGGGTGCAAAAAATAACACCCGGCAGACCCATTCTCAAATTAAGAGTAGAAGGGAAGGAAGTTACAGGACTGATAGATACAGGAGCAGATTGCTCAGTAATTGATCAAGCTCAGTGGTCCCCAGACTGGGGGAAACTGCCCAACACTCTAACAGTAGTGGGAGTGGGGGGAAAGCAAACCACCCATCGATCAAATAAACCTCTGAAGTGGGAATTAGGAGACCAAGCTGGCTTATTTAGTCCCCTGTGCATAACAGGACTATCATATGCATTATGGGGAAGAGATCTGCTAACCCAACTTCAATTATCCTTAGCCACTCCAGATGAACTACAGGTAAACTGCTAGGGGCCATTGATCAGTCCCGACTACAACAAATAACATGGCTCCACTCACAACCAATATGGATCGATCAATGGCCCTTGAATGAAGTAAAACTCAAAGCTTTAAAGGAAATTGTTAAACAGTTACTTGATGAACAAAAAATAGAGCCATCCTTTAGCCCATATAATTCTCCAGTCTTTGTAATACCAAAAAAGACAGAAAATGGAGAATGTTAATAGATCTTAGAGCTATCAATGCTGCCATGATGCCTATGGGGGCTCTGCAGCCTGGATTACCTTCACCTACAGCAATCCCACGATCATGTCATATAGTGGTGATAGATATTAAAGATTGCTTTTATAGCATACCTCTGCATCCCTCTGATAAAGAAAAATTTGCATTTTCAATACCTTCCACGAATTATCAAAGTCCATATGAAAGATACCAATTCAAAGTCCTTCCGCAAGGAATGGCAAACAGTCCAACCCTCTGTCAATATTATGTGGCCCAAATAATTCTACCCGTCAGAAAGCAGGCTTCACAGGCCATGATCATCCATTATATGGATGACATCCTAATAATAGCCCATCCCTGTGAAAAGGAACTTAAAATTATATTGAATCAAATCACCTATGAACTACAGAGGTATGGCCTTCTAGTTGCTCCTGACAAAATACAACTCACACATCCCTTTAAATATCTAGGACACAGCCTCCACGCTTCAAAAGTAATGCGAACTATTCCTACCATTGATACAGATAAATACAAAACACTTAATGATTTTCAAAAATTGGTAGGAGCTTTACAGTGGTTGAGACCATCCCTTCCCATATCACCCAGACAGATGCAACCCCTATATGATATCCTTCGAGGAGATTCCTCTCTTACCTCTCCTAGGAGATGGACACCAGAAGCTTTAAAGACTATTGAGCATCTACAACACCTCGCCATAGACAGTTTAGTATACATAGACCCAGAGAAGCCCATACAATTTAAGATTCTCCAGGAAGATACTAATGCCCCTTACTGGGGATGTCTTTATCAGTCACAAGGAATCCTTGAATGGATCTATTCTCGGAAAATTTCCCAAAAAACAGTCAATAAGCTACAACAGCTTGCCGATTTTCTTCTGGCAGCTAAAGAACACTGTGAAGCGGTGTTTGGGAAATCCTTTATCCTCTCCATAACTATTTCCCCACAAACTCTCCATACCCTGGCACAAAACAGTATAGAATGGGCAATGGTACTTACTTCTATCCCTATAACTTCTCAGCCAGTAGCCACGCCACCTCTCTTAAGAGCTTTTACAGAGATTACTCTAACTATCCCCACAAAAATAATTTCATCCACTCCCGTAGAAGGGCCAAATATATTCACGGATGCTACTAAAAATCATAAAGCAGCTATATACAATGCCTCTACAAGAGAAAAATGGGTACTACATACCCCATATACATCTACCCAGAAAAATGAACTATATGCAATAGTCACAGCATTACAAAAATTTCCTCATACTCCTATTAATCTGATAACGGACAGTCACTATTGCTATCTGCTAGTACCCCGCATTCCTGAGTCTTTTATCCCTTCTGACTCTCCAATATATTCCCTCCTTACCAATTTACAACAGATACTTCGAACTAGAGTACACCCTATATACCTTCTACACGTTCGCTCACATTTGTCTACATCTGGACCAATATACCAAGGCAACGCTATAGCTGATCAGCTTCTTAACATAGTTACATTAGAACAGCACCCCGCAGCGGAAGCTCATGAAAAATATCATCTTTCCGCCCGCTCCCTTACACATCTCTATAACGTTCCAAAATCTTTAGCTAGAACTATAGTTAAATCATGTGCCTCTTGTGCACCCTTTAGACCTCGACCCACTGATCCCAGTTATAATCCTAGAGGTCAATACCCCAATGAACTATGGCAAATGGATGTAACCCATATAGGAGTAAAGATCATTCACGTGTCTGTAGATACATTTTCAGGCATGGTGTACGCATCCATACAACCCAAGGAGTCTGCCACTGCAGTTATCACTCATATGTATGAACAAATGTCTCTCTTAGGGGTCCCACTGGCTGTTAAAACCGACAATGGTCCAGCCTATACTTCCAAAGCCTTTTCACAGTTTTGTAAAGAATTCTCCATTCAACACATCACGGGTATTCCATATAACCCCACGGGACAAGCCATAGTAGAAAGAGCCAATAGAACACTGAAAGAAACATTTTTTGAACAAAAAGGGGGAGTTATTCATAGAACAATCAATAAGAGAGAACTTGCTCAGGTGATCTTTACGATGAACTTTTTACAAATTCGTCAAGACAGGACATCAGCAGCACAAAGATACTTTGAGACAAGTAAAAAGGTATGTATTGAACTACCCAGACTATGCCAGATCAATTACAACCACCAAAAACCTGCTTACCAGGTACAAAAATCTTGTGGAAAAATGAACTAGGAGAATGGAAAGGGCCTGTTACAGTAGTTGACAGAAAACAGGGATATTTGTCAATCTATCCTGATGATAATGTTACGAAAGAAAAAATATGGCTCCCTCTTCATAAAGTACGAGAATTAGACATTAACACCCCAAATGAACAAAAATATAATAACTTACCCAGGGAATCACCCTGAGAAAATACGTATGTGTTCTCTTTGCAGATAAATGGATCCTGTGCTTCTCGGAATTATCATCTCCTTAATAGCTTCTGCAATCATCGTTAGTATCCTGTGCTGTCAACGCAAACTGCCAGTTCCCTGCCCTATTTGAACAATATTGATACTAGTAATTGCGTGTTTCATACACGTGAGAATGATGTGGAAAATACGTGCTATACTTGTCATTTTGCTGCCCCTAATCTCCCTAACCTCAACCCATAAGGGAGAGCTGTATCAACTTTACAACTACACTTGGATAGTGACAAACACGTGGGGGGATACTATCTGGAGTCAGTCCCAATTAGGTGTCACAACTCCCTGGCCTACCTTATATCCAGATCTATGCAAATTAGCGTTGGGGTCATGGGACTTAGAAGGTTATCACAATCAGCAAAAGGCGCCCACGAGAGAGGAACTATTAGCAGATTCAAATACATGGCCAAATAAGAGAGGATTAGACCCCTGGGGAGGGTGTGGAGCTGAAAGTAGAAGAAGCATGCTAAAAACGATCCCCTTTTATATTTGCCCCGGCTACCACAGAAGCCCCTCTTTAAACACCAAATGCGGAGGAACAACTGATTATTATTGCCGAAGCTGGGGCTGTGAGACCACCGGTGATACCTATTGGAACCCTTCTTCTTCTTGGGACTTTATTCAGGTCACTGCCAATTATACACATCCTTCCCCTGGGAATAAAGGTTGGACATACCTACCTGAGTGCACAGGATGGTGCCACCCCCTAAAAATCACATTCACAGAATTTGGAAAGAAATACAACTCTTGGCAGAGGGGTGCATCCTGGGGGATAAGACTATATAAAGAACGACTTGACAATGGACTGTTGTTCACCATCAAACTTCTAAAGACCTCTCCTGCATCGCCGCTCCCTATAGCTATGGGTCCTAATCCAGAACTTCATCCTGGACTCAAACCTCGACCAATGCCGGACCAAGAACGTGCCGCCCCACCTCACCCTACCCTGAACCCTTCCACTATTGCTGTATCCCATATCACCACTTTGTTCCAACCAACACTGCCTGTAGGACCCCCTCCCTCTGCCACATTGCTCTTAAACATAATTAACGCCTCTGCGCAGGCACTATATAGAAATAACTATACTGAGACAGGAGAGTGTTGGATTTGCTACTCAGCTACACCCCCGTTCTATGAAGGTTTGGCACACTTTATTGAACCCATTTTCACAAACGATACCAAAATATTGCGATGGAATCATTCAGACCAGAAAGGCCTAACTATTGTATTATAGGGGCCGGGACTTGCATTATAGGACCTTCTATGCGCCTTCCCCCTCCTCTAGGATCAGTGTGCAATCAAACCTTGTTGATTAATTCCTCTTATATGTATGTCGCTGCCCCTAATGACTCTTATTTAGCTTGCTCCTCTGGTTTAACTACTTTCATATTTACTTCGTCTTTTTTAAAATCCCGAGACTTTTGTGTATCCATATCCCTCCTCCCCCGATTTACGATACATCAATCTGATGAGATTCTTCCACCCACAGATTATACTCTTTCTCACTCCCGAGCTCGAAGGGAACCCATAACTGCTATCACTCTGGCCGTAGCCATTGGGCTCGGCATGACAGGAGCAGGGACGGGTATTTCCTCATTAATAACAACTAACCACCCATATGCCCAATTGAGTGCTATCATAGATAAGGACCTCATGGAACTTCAAACTGGCCTTGAAAACCTAAAAGATTCTGTAGCATCATTAGCTGAAGTAGTTCTACAGAACAGGTCTAGACTTGCTATTTTTACAGCAGGGTGGACTTTGTGCAGCACTAAAGGAAGAATGCTGTTTCTTTGTAAACAAACTTGGGCTTGTAGAAAATAGTATCCAGAAGGTCAAAGATAATTTAGAAAAGAGAAAAAGGGAGAGAGAACAACAAGAATCTTGGTACACGAAGTGGTTTTCCACTTCCCCCTGGTTGACCACGTTGCTCCTTTAATAGGTTTTCTTCTCCTTATATCATTCAGCCCTTGGCTGTTCAGGAAATTGACTATCTTTATAAAGAGTCAAGTTGACTCGGTGGTACAGAAGAATGTCCAAGTCCTCTACCAAAGGCTTCATCCCTCTGACTCAGTGGATGATCTTTTTGCCTTATCTAATACTCCAAACTCATTAGAACCTCTTTGTTTCACGGATGAGGATTTTCACGTGCCTTGGTACAAAAGAATATGCTAAGCCATGTCTGTAAGACCATTGCAGTGCCATGACGGGCAACGCTGGAGTAACCCTACCAATGGCGGGACCTGGCATGGCAGGTGCACCATGGATACTAGGGTTGACTCTACGACCTAAGCCAGCACTCAATGGCTTGAAAATTCCTTAGCAATACTTGACCATTTTTCCGTGTTTAAACAAAAAGGGGGAATTGTTGGAGTACAGATCAACTTGGACCTACATTTACTGCTGAGTTAGGAGAGTATGAGGCCATTGGAACAGGCATGTGACATGCATACACTTCCTATATTAAGACACATAACCTTTAAGATATATATACAGCCATAAAAGGAAAAACTCTGTACTTAACTTTTGATTGGAGTTCTCCATTGTTTAAAGAGTATATAAGTTAGTATACTGCCTGATTAAAAAAGGGAAAAACACCTTTTCTACGCCATGTAATCGATTCCTGAATAAAGCACCGCTTAACTCCTTGGCAGTTCGACTCAGTGTGATTCTTCTGATGCAGAAGCCGGTGGTACCCCGAAGACCCCAGATAGGAGGGTAAGTAGAGGGCAGATACTCCTCCCACACCAGAAGCACGCCAGGAACCCCCAGGCTTAACAATCCTCCCAGAGAATGGGTGTGGGATAATGCAAGGGCTTCTGGGAAGAACCACTTCAACCAATGAGCTTGCTCCTCCCAAGCACACAAGCTTTTCCTTAGGAATTCATAAGTCAAACTACCAGGAAAGGACAGAACTAGAGAAATGTCAAGTACTGACTTAGCACTTAGTAAGAACCTAATATCTTATTATCTCATTAGCACTTAGTAAGAACCTAACATCCAGCCATGTTCTCTCTTATCAGGATCAAGGAAAAATAATCCCTGAATGGAACAGATTGACTCTTCTCTTGGCCAGACTTCCTGCTGTTATATTATCTGGCAACAAAGGCCCTAGATGAAGGCTTCTCATGAATCCCTCACTTAGACAGCTCAGACATGTTTCCACAAGGACATCTAGAGTTAATTCCTATGCTCTTTGAGCTTAAAGTTTTGTTTTGACTCTTCTCCAAGTATATGGTCAGGACTATTTATATTAGTGACACAACAAAGATCTCAATTGCTTTTTCTCCAAGAGCCTTAAATATTGAATCTGTATCCGTAAAGAAATAATAGTTAAATAATGTTAGGTTAAGTCAAGAGAGCTTTAAAATAAGGGATGTGGATAGGAATGGAGAGAGGCTTCCAGTCCTTCACCTTTTCATATGCATACTTCCACATTCAATACTGACTTCTATTTGCTTTAAAGTAAACAATCTAAATATTTATTATTTCTCTTCCATGAAATCATCCCCAATTTTCTTCTTTCTTCTGAACACACAAAACTGTCACCTATTTGACTGACCAGTGACAGAGTTCACTAAGCAGCCAGCTTAAACTACAATGCTCACAGGGTTCTCTTTTCAGTTTGGAAAAGATGAGGTGCTTTCTGAAATGTCACTCCTTGCACCTAATGTTTCTGCTCTCCTTCTGTGCCCATTATTAAAGTTAATAATGTGAATAATGTTCTCAAACTCTTGTCCATTCGTAAATGTAAATATGAAGTTCTTAGGACAGCTCTGTGGATAAGCTTCCCAGGGCTGCCTAAAACAAGCACATTATACATCAGGGCTCATGCTCAGTTTCCTTTTATAAATAATTCTCATCTCAATAAATTCTGGACTAATAGTGAGGGACTAAGAGATTATGAAGAATGAAGTTCATAGAATAAGGTATAAAATACTGAAAGTTCATTCAACTTAAAGTCAATAACAGTAAGATTTAATGTGTAGTGTTGAGTAAACACTTTAACTTCTCCAATCATTACTGAACTCATCTGTATAATGGGCAAATAGAACTAGTTTTGCTTTCAGATCCTTTCTTGGGTTGAAGGTTAAATGCCTTCTTGGCTTACAATATGGTTGATGTTCCAGGAGTTGTTCACTTTCCCTGATGATGACAAGAGTGAATTTACTCAGTCACTAGAGAGTTAAACTGATCTAAGAAAACCTAGTTTAATTAATATCCCAGTTGATCATAGCTGCATGATAACAATTTAACTTTTCTGAGTCACAATAACCTCCAGTGTAAATGGAAGTTATAAGAACATCTCCATTATGAGTTTGTTGTGAAGATCAAAAGAAATACATTTGTAAAACATTTTTTAATTTTTTAAAGATATACATAAATGCATTTTATTTTACTGCTGCTGCTCCTGCTACTTCTACCACCAATACTACTGCTGTGACTCCTAGGTTGTACAGAAGAACAGAGAATGTATTAGGTTCTATCTCATTCACCTGGGGTAAACGGTAGAGGTCAAGCAGGGTCCCCATCTGAACAGACAGAGTTGATGTGGCTCCTCCAATGGCAGCCACAATCTTTCCTGGCTCTCTGCAGTTGTAATTAGGGAGGGGCTGATATGTTCCAGACAGCCACCACAGGTAGTGCTCCAAGGTCCTTTCTTCACTGGAATAGGAGTTGTACACACGGTATCCCAGGGAAATGTTGGGCAACAAATTGGGATTCCTGTTAATCTCATGAAGGGTGAAGGCAGACATGAAGAGTTGCTGGTAATTTTTTTCAATATATCTGGTGAATTAATGGTAAATGTTATAGAACATTGATGCAAACTTCACACAGAATTCATTTTAGAAGAGGGACTTTCCCAACATTTAGACACAAGTAAGAACTGCAATAGCTGTTTAGCTCCTTCCATTTGAATTCAAAATAACCTGTCTCCATACACATTGTTCCAGTATTCTTTTTTTGGTAATTTCTTAAATGATGAGGACTACTGGTTTTATGTCCCAATGAAACTGTTTGTTTGAGTCATTCACTGATTCCACAAGAAGACATGGATAGTTGTTGCTTCTAGAAATCTTAGAGTATAATGGGAGGGAGAAATAAGGTACTGTGATGCAAGGTGGAAAAAGAGTAATTAGATTGGTTAGAGTTACTGATATATATGGACACTGTACAGTGAGACCATATTTCCCTGAAGAAATAAGGGAAGATTTCACAGACATCATCATTGTCTATGAAAATTGAGGATATTTTGGTATCTGAGTATTTGGCAAAGAGGTCCTTTTAAAAGAAGGAAATTACTCACCTAAATTCCAATAAGTGTGAGAACAGAATGTGCCGCAGATCCTATCGAATATCTCCTATAAAATGAGTTCCTGGTTTAGCTTTTCTCTCTCCTTACTTTTTTCTTTTCTCTCATGATCTGAGAAGAAAAGTCAGTTCTAAGATTTTGGTTTACTACCAGATCTTCAACCAGGAGCCCAATAGCAAAAACCTATAGCTTTATTATTTTAGGCCATGTTTAAAAACTGTCCAAACCTTGTACAATATTGTTAATAGCGAGTACCTCTCAGACACTTTGGGCTTGTTTTAATGGGTGGAGAAGGTTAGCGTGACATTATACTCACTTATATTCAATTTCCATCCAATTATCATGGATGTTGACAATATGGAGTCCTTGCCTTCTCCGTGGCTGCAGTTCTTAAGGTAAAAATCAAATAATTCATAAAACATAAAAGGGCATTTGATTTAGAACAGGATTTTTGTTTAATGTCTCACCAATGGGTGGGGACACTTCCCCTCTAGGTCAAACTTCCCACTTTTCCTAGATGCTGAACAACAAATAGAACAAAAACAAGGATACTAAAGCATTAAAGGGATAACCAATAATTCATATCATTTAATGGCCTTGTTTCTTAGACGAAAATATACACAACTGCAATGAAATGTTTATAATTTATTAATATTGATTTGTAGCGAATTTTTATTTATATGTAGAAAGAAAAGTACAAATGAAAAAAGAGTCCAGAGGGATTAAATAATAACATAAGACTACAACAAGCTTCAGAAAAGAACTTTTATCTGCCAAGGAACCATTCAGTGAAACATATGGTTTGTCTTCAACCAGCAGAAGATACAGTAAAGAGCCAATGAACTTCTCCTCTGATGTAACAGAGGGAAATGATCCATAAATCGGTGGAGGAGTCTGAATTTTTTTTGCAACAGCACAGATTTGCAAATGGTTATATTTGAGTGTTGCATGCCTGTATACTGAGATCCTGCTATAGAAAGGAGGGATTTGCAAAGAGAATTGATTGTGATAATGCATAAAACTTAGAGCTATGCAAGCAGCACAAAGGTCAGGATGTTTGTCAAAATCCCAGAAAGTAAATAAACACCATCTGTCCTGGGTTCATCCAGTTCAGGAAGAGTTAGCTTGAGAAATGAAAAGAAGCTCCTCTCACACTACCTCGAGAAACAGAATTCTCCAGACATCCCTGAGAGGGAACAGGCATTTCATAAAGGCATTTGCAAGGCTGAGAACTTGCTAGAGCTCCATCCTGCACAATTCTGTCTTTTCCAAATAAAGTCAAATTTCCCATCCCTCAGTTTCCGGCTCCATCAGTCCTAACTTATTCAGTACCTTTGAGATTCCCTAAGCTAGGACACACTGACCTTCATGACAATATTACTTCTTCCAAAAAGAATAGAAAACAGTGATAAATTTATTTACCCACAGGAAGGAGTAACATAAGCTCATGTTTCCAATGCACAAATGAGGTGGGAGGAGTAGAATTATCCCTAACCCTAAATTTCCTGAAGAAGGGGTCCCATGACTTCCTAACAAGGGGTGCTCTCTTGTCAGGTAGGCAAAGCTGGAGAAGAGACACAGCTTTCCTTCCTGTGAAAGGGGCAGATTTCCCCTTGCTCAGGATCTGTACACTCAGCAAGAACTCTGTCCTAGCATAGAAAGGCAGCATGGCCCAAGTGCTTCTGCTGCTTCTGGCCATTAACCCTTCACTATTTACATGAAGTCAGGATGACCTGGAAGGGAGGGAGAGAAAACACTGACCCTGGTAAGGACTGAGTGGCCTGGGGATGACCTGTTTGATAGGAAATGGGAAGGGGAAAGGAGGGGAGAGGGGTTTTCTTTCTTCAACTCTGATGTTAAGGAGACACAATGAAAGCTGCCAAGAAGATACAAACATGACGAGACAGGGAGAGGGGAGAGCACCCCAACTCATGCTGAGCAATGAGGACTTTTCTTGCATCCTCGCAGTGGAAATGAGTACAGGCAGATAGAGACACTTACGTGTAAGGCCTACAAGCCTTGTTAGGAAGCCTCTGAAACCGCTCTGCTCCTGTGACATTGCTCACTTCAGGTGACTGTAGGGGGAGAAAGAAGCCAATGTCCACATCTCCAGGGATGTAATACATCGGTTGATCCTCATAGCACTTTTGCCCAGACCCAGGAAGCTGCAGCAGCAGAGACACAGCAAGGGAAGAAACGAGGTGAGAAATGCTTCTCACAATATGGAGCCACATCTCCCTGAACTGTAAGCAAAGTTTTAACTTTGAGGAAATGGAGCGACTCCTCATGCTCCAGCCAAGTCAGCTGCTTGAGTCAAGGACTGAGGAGGAACTTTTCAGCACCAGACACGGCCTGTCTATGTATAGAAGCCCGGGCTCTGATGTCCAGGTCACACTGGAGGAAACAGAGGGACCTTAGTCAGGTCCATGTGCAAGACAAGGACAAAGGTGTAAGATGAGGGACCATTATATACTTTTTCTCTGTCTCCAGGTACATTTATTTTTAGATCATTTTGGGTCCATTCGTCTTACTCGATTTTCCTCAGAGAAGTCTCAGTCTCAGAAGAATTCCGGGGACCAGCCTGCCTGGGGCATCTCCGGCTGAGTCCCTGCATCCAGGGAAATCATAAGTGCAAAATTATGTTTTGACCTCTCTTTCCCTGTTCCAGGTCAGGCTCCATCCCAGAAGTGCCTTTTGTTGGAAAATAGTTTTGTGACCTGACTTCAGCCCATAACCTGTGCTGGAGAAACCTCATGAAATATTCTATTGTAGGACACAAGATTTATTAAATCCTTCAGTGATGACAATTTCCCCAAAAGACTGTAAAACTGTAGCCTTGATGCTCATAAGTTCCCTGCTCCAGGGTCCACGTGAGCCAGGTCCCAGGCTCAGGGCACAGTGAAATCCATTTGGAAAAGTCATTATAGAAAGTCTGGTGCTCAGAGTTTTCCTCTGCTAGTGGGTCTCCCTCTTTCTGTAGGATTGTAACATCCGTCTGTTAGAGATGAAAGGAGCCTCAGAGGTTCCTCAGTCCAGGATTTTGAGGACAGGTTTCCACTCTCCAACAACCAGAACAAAGACACCTGTAGGCCCATCTTCCCCACCTGAGATTAATATCACAGGATCTTCAGCTTCACCTTTGCACTTTGGGCGGTGGGAGCAAAGACTTCTGAAGTCCCAGAGATATTTGGAGGAAATCTTTCATGAAATCTCGACTTTACAGATGAGAAATGTCTCCCCGGAGATTAGCATGACTTGCCTGCCTTTACACAATATGGAGCAGAACAATCCTGAGGTTTTACCCAAAGCTAATTCCCTCCTACTCCCAACCACTGCCCTTAGAGAAGGTCACAGGGGGAGTTCCTGCAGTCAGAAAGCCTTTGGAGCAGAGCTTGTGGCTCCATCCTTCAGCCTCCAGTCTGAGGGAGAGGCCCCCGGGTGCATGAGATGGGGCCACTTTCCTCTGTGATTCCAGTTCAAGAGATCAGTTTAGTCCTGGGGGAGGGGATGCTGCTCCTGGAAGGGAAAACCAGTCAGAGCTGAGGCTGAAAAATGAGCAGAATCAGACGTGAAACACTTTGGTATATCTGCCTTTGCCTACCGGATCCCAGGCCATCTTCTCCACCTGATTACCTATAACAAGATAAAGCATCATATAGTCAGAACTGGCAGGGACCTCAGAGACCTTGTGATTCTAGGTTGGTCCCTTCCTTCTCTAGATCCAGGAAATGGGCCCTGCAAGGTTCAGTCATTTTGGTCAGGTCTAATCCTCAGTGACCCCATCTTGAGGGTTTCCTAGAGGGCTTTGCCCCTCCCCCTCCAAGGCCTTTGATTGATGAAGTAACTGAGGGAAATAAGGTGAAGGACTTGCCTTGGGTCACAAAGTGACTCCAGTAAGTGCCTGAGGCCAGATTTGAACTTGCTTCTGGTCTCCTAACTGTCCCTGTCCAATCTGAGTCCCTTCCAATGGAAGATCCACTCTGGGATCTTCAGGGCACTTGCCCCTCCAAATAAGGAGGTCAGGGTTCTCTGGGGCTTTTTCTTCCCACTTTGGAGTAAAACTGAGGGCAAAAATAACGTTAAAACAAAGGTTCCTTATGACTCCTGTGTGGGGTCTCCTCAAAGTGCTTCTAGAAGAAAATATTAGTGGGATAAGGGAGGCTTCAGTTGCACACACACACACACACACACACACACACACAGACACACACAGACACACACACATACACACACACACATGACACAAGCACAAGCAGCAGAATATTTCCTGGGACATTTTGTGAGTAAAGAAGTTGTGGTAGAGACCAGTGGTTTGTAAGGACTTCGTTTCCAGGTGGATTCATCTGGGTTCCTCCTGGGAGCCCTTTGGACAAGGAGACTTCAGTCAGCCCTCCCCCTCTGGCAGAGAACTCTGGGAATTCTACAGGACTTTGTTTCTTTTGACTTTGACCCTCCTCCGGAACTGCTTTTGTCTGGAGATATTGGAATGAATTTCTGGTAAAGACAAGGGGGAACTGATGCTTCAGGTTCTGAGGGGACCATTGCAGCCCATCCAGAATACTGAAGAGACGACTGCCATCCTGGCTAGAAAAGGGAACAGGAGACACACAGGGGGACTGGCAGCAGGCCGGCTCTTCATTTCCTTCCCCACAGAGAGAAGGCCCAACAGCAAGGACTCAGAACCAGGCATCTGAGGTGCATCTAATATGTTCCCATCAGCCTCCTGGAAGGGAAGGACTTTCAGGGCGCTGCCTCCTCAGTAATCACAGCTCCTAAAACAGAAGGAAATGGGGATTCCCGAGGGCTCAGGAGCGCCCATATCTGCCCCACAGGTCACTGTATCAATGGGAATAATACACAAGAACAGGCCACATTGCCCCAGGCTTTGCCCTAAGCACCTTTCCCCAGGCCTTGAGGCTGAACCCCCTCTCTGGGCCTCTTTGCCATTAGAACCCGGGACCAGGAGCTCCCAAACCTCTGCTGTGGCCTTTGGTTCCCACACTGACCCGCACAGAGGGAGTTCTCAGCACAGGCTCCTTTGAACCCCCATCATTTACCCCCAGGGGGACCCCAACTGACCTCTGTGATTGCCTGAGATCCCTGACCTCCCTGGGCCTCTTCTGGAGCAGGAGGGGTCAGATTCAGGATCTCTGAGGGCTCCTGGCTCCAGGTCCAAGATCTGGTCCAGCCTCAGGCAGAACAGGGGGGGCCTGTGGGGGAGGGGCCCAGGGCTCTCCATGGTCCTGGACAAGTGCATTGTTCTCTGATCCCTGACCTGGGAAGGGAGAGAGCCAAGCTAAGGGGGAGCTCTAGGGCTAAGTCAGGAGCTCCAGGGGCACCTGGCCTGAACAATGGGGCAGCTAAGGGGGGCAGAACATGGAGCTCAGGCTGGAGCCAGGGAGAACCGAGTCCCACTGCAGCCTTAGACACCTCCTGGCTCTGGCACCCTGGGAAATCCCTCTGATTGCTTCAGTTTGTTCTGATGTAAAATGGGTTAATAATAGCACCTACCTCCTGGGGGCGCAGTGAGGATCAAATGAGGTAATTGTAGAGCTATTAGCACAGGGCCTGGCTCTAAGGGTGTTCTCCCTAAACAGTAGTTATTAGTATTTTTATTATTATTAAATGAGTTAATATCTGAATATGGCTCAGCACATCACCTGGCACATGGTGGGCACTTTATACTGAAATGGAAAGAAGACTGGCCCCCTGATCGCTGGGTCAAGGGGCCTCAGGAAAATGTTGCTTAAACTAAATTAAGGGAAGTGTTATGTTCAGACTGGGCCCCATGCCGCGCTTCATGAGACCCTGGAGTTTCCGAGAAGTAGGCGTCTACATTGCAAAAAGGTTCCGTTGTGTGCTCACTCTCGTCCAGACGCTTCCCCATTGTAAAGGAGAAGCTGTGTCAGTGATTCCCAAAATGTGAAACCGCAAGGCTGGACCCGGATGTGGTGAATGCGCTTAAAAGTGTATCTCACTAAAGGTTCGGGCCTGATCTCTACTGGTCTGTCTAGGGGGGTCAGTCACTGGCCGGCTAATAAATGATGCTTTAAACTGAATAATCTGGTCAGAGCTGGCTATCTCGTGTCAGTCCATTTCAATATGTGGCAGTTACTACAGCAGCCCGGGGGGTGAGCCGGACGCTCCTGGCCATTCCCTGCACACTCGGGTTTCCCAGGATTCGGGGTCTCCCTGGGACATGGGTCCATTCTAGCAGCTCACCAGCCCTGGAGGCCTCCTCCTCCTGGGACACTCCTTCTGTGTATCCCCCCAAAAGCTGGAGAGGCCTTTGATTCACCCCTTCTGCATTTATTAGACACCTAGTAAAAGTGACAGCCCTCCCCCTCTGGGTTACCTTCCTCTGGGGGAGATGTAACATGTACAGAACTAAAGGAAGAAGGGGCAGCTGGGTGGGGCAGGGGTGGGAGCCCTGGCCTGGAGTCAGGGAAACATCTTTCTAAGATCAAATCCGGCCTCAGACATTTACTATCTGTGTGACCTTGGGCAAGTCACTGTTTGCCTCAGTTCCTCTTGTCTAAAATGAGCTAGACAAGGGAATGACAAAACACTCAGGTATTACTGCCAAGAAAATCCCAAATGGGGCCAGAAAGAGAGGGATGTGATTGAACAATGGCTGAGCAAGAAAAGCAAAATAAAGCCAAAGGAAAATTGAAGTACAACCGGAAGGGGGATGGAAGAAGCATTTGTTAAGCCCCTACTGTGTGCCAGGACCTTGTGTATTCAAGACAGAGAACACACCTGGGAGGCAGAGGAGGTCTCCTGGAAGCACTGGCACCTGAGCTAAGGTTGCAGAGTTCAAAGGAAACAAAACGTGTGTGAAAATATATGTCCACGTGCATTTGTACAAGGACGTACACATACAGGTACGCTATATGAGGTGTTCTCTTCTCTGAATTGGAATCATTCTCTGGGGGCAGGTTTCTTGGGGAGCTTCCTGAGGCAGCCTTAGTTTCAGTTCAAGTCCATAATCCCAAAAGCAGCCAGGAGCTAAAGTCCAGATCCTTTAGTGTCTCTTTCCACAACCTTGGGGCTTCACTTGGGGCTCGGCGGCTTCTCGGGAGGCCTTCCTCTCTCCTTGGTTCCCGGGATCCCTTGCTGCGAGTCCTTTCTCTGTGGCAGCTTCAGCCTCTCCTGCTCCCAATGTCTCCAGCACAAAGGTGGAAGTGAGAGTGAATCTTGACTCTGAAGCTCCTGAAGTTCTCCTTGACCCTGAGAGCTCGTCCTTCTGTGCCCCACACTGAGCACACCCCAATCATGACACCCCTGGGAACCATTCTTTGTTGTAGGATTAAATCAATGCTGACCTGGGCTTAACCACTGTCTCCTCAGTCCCACTCAGGTCCTTGTTTCTGATTCCGGCCCAACATCGCCTTGTAGGGTCAGACCAATCCCCCTGAGCCAGGCTGAAGGAGGGAACCATTGTCTCTGTCAATCCCACTGACTCAGCCCCTTGTAGGAATCCTAACACGTATATACACACAGGGGACTTTTCACTTTTTTTGTTGTTGGAAATTATTCCCATCATCCCCCTCACCAAAGGAAGAAGAGGCTTCTGGGATGGAGTAATCAGGATGGGGAGAACACAGTGGCCCCACAGGTCCTGGGGCTCAGACAATGTTGGGAATCCCATTGGCTGCATCTGGGGAAGGGAAGGAAGGCCTAGAAAGTGGAGCTGGGAAGGCTTTAAAAGTAGGGGCAAGGGAGCCATTGGGGCTTTCCTTTAGTTCCAGGATAATGAGCTGCACTGAAGGCCCAGGGCATTTTGAGGGTGCCCCCACACCCCCCTTTGCTAGATGACCCTGAGAGAGAGTCCTACTTCCTTTGCCAAGGAGAGGGTCTTCCCTGGCCCTGGGCTCCATGAGGGGACTGGCCTGTCCTCTGCACAATGATAAGATCGATCTCTGAAGACAATGGAAAAGGGATAGAGCGGAATGGACCTTTTTCTCAGTGGATCATAGCACTTCTACAAAAACTGGCCACTTCTTAGAGCATAAGATCTTCTGAATCAAATATAGAAAGACAGATGTGCAAAATATATGCTTTTCAGATCATGATGCAATAAAAAATTACTTCTAATAAATGACCATGGAAAAATAGACCCAAAATTATTTAGAAAGTAAATAATTGAATCCTTAATAATAAGTAAGTCTAACAACAGATGATAGAAAAGTCAATAATTTCTTTTAAGAAAATGTCAATAATAAGATGGTATGCCAATAATTATGGATTGCAGCCAAACAATAAATGCTGAAAATTTATGTCTCTAACTGTTCATGTGGATAACATAGATAAAGAGGGGATCAATGAACTGGGGGTTCAAATAAAAAAGATAGAGCTAGAAAAAGTTAAAAATTTCCAATTAAATAATAAAAATTCTGAAAATTAAATTATAGATGGATACAAATGAAAGGGAGGAAACGTGAATTAATAATAAAACTGAGATTTGAGTTTTATGAAAAAAAACAGAACAAAATAGATTAAATTTTGGTTAATATGATTAGAAAAAGGAAAGGAGGAAATCAAGTTACCAGTATGAACCATGAACAGCATGAACTTATCATGAATGAAGTAGAAATTTAAGTAAAAATTAGGAACAATTTTTCCAAAGTTTTGCTAATAAAGATGACATGAATCTAAATGAAATGAATGAATCCTTAGAAAAATATAGCTTGTCCCAATTAACAGAAAAGGAAAGAACATAATTAAACAGGTTCATTTTACAAAAGATAATTGGAAAATCAGTTAACTCAATCCCCTCAAAAATATTTCCTGAACAAGGAATTCTCTTCCTCATTTAAAGAATAATGAATTCTAATATTATGTAAATGATTTAGAAAAAATGATTGAGGAAGATGTCCTACCAAATGTCTTTTCTGACATAGAAATTGTATTGATGTGTAAACCAAAAAATGCCAAAATAGATCGAGAAAATTATAAATCAATTTCCCTAATTAATATTGATGCCAAAACTTAGGGAAAAGAGATTCAAGTAGCTTATCATGAAACATAATACATTATGCCCAAGTGGGATTTATATCTGAAATGCAAGGCTGGCTCAGTATAAGAAAACTATCAACATAACTATATCAAAACCAAAGTAACAGATTGTTAGGTTCTTCCTAAGTGCTAATGAGATAATGAGATGATAAGTTCTTACTAAGTGCTAAGTTGGTACTTGACAATTCTCTACTTCTGGCCTTTACTGGGAGTTTTACTCCTGTGACCACCTGGGGAGGACCTTGCATGCTTAGGAGGAGCAAGTTCATTGGTTGAAGTAATTTTCCCCCAAGCCCTTGCTTTATTTCAAGCCCATTCTCTGAAAGGATAAAAAAGGGAGGCACTTGAGAGATAGAGAGGGTCTTGTCTGGACCAGACTTGAGGCGGCTCTCTGGAGGCAGGGAAATCACTACTCTGGACCAGAGTTGATGGCAACTTTCTGGAGATAACGGCTCTCTACAGGAAGAAGAATCTGTCCCAGAGATTTGCGTTGACACAGCAGATCTCCTCCCAGAGAGTAGTCAACAGTTTCTGGAGACAACAGTACATTACAACAGATGTCATTCAATTGTCTCAATCCATGCAGAGAAATTATTTGGGAAAATACAACATCTATTTTCTTATTAAAAACACTAGAGAGCATAGGGATAAATGCAGTTCTTTTAAATATTATAAATAGCTAAACCTTTCAGAAAATATTATATGTTTATGAGGATAAGCTCAACACATCTACAATAAGATAGGGTTACCTATTCTCACCACTATTATTCAGTATTGTACTAGAAATGTTAGTTTAAGCAAATAGAATATAAGAAATTTTTGAATGAATCTGGTAATTTGTGCAGGAAAAAATCTATCACACTTTGTAGATAACATGATGTTATAGTTATACAATTCGAGAGAATCAACTATAAAGCTACTAGAAACAATTCACAACATTATCAGTTCCACAGGATGTAAACTAAACATAAATATATTATCAGTATTTCTATATGTTGCCAAGAAATCTTAGCTGCAAAGTATGGAAAGGAAAAAGACATTTACAATAATTGTAGGCATATAAAATATTTGGGAGTTTGCCTGTTAAGATAAGAGCAGGAAAGCTAGGAACAGAATTACAAAACACTTTTCCTACAAATAAAGTGAGATCTAAACAATTAGAAATATATCAAGTGCTCATTTGTAGGCCAAGCTAATCTAATCAAATGTTAATTCTGATTAATCTACTTATTCAGTGCCATTCTAATCCTCCTGCCAAGACCTTGCTTTTTAAAATCAGAAAAATAATTTTAAAAATTCATCTGGAAAAACCAAAATGTCAAGAATTAATGAAATAATGAAAAATGCAAACAAATAAGGTCTAGAACTTGTAGAAAAAAAACCATTATAACAGTACCTTTCAAAGGTATTTGGTATTGGCAAAAAACACAGTGGATCATTGGAATAAGTTCGGTACAGAATTGTCAACAATTATATTAATCTAGTGTTTCAAAAAATGAAAAACTCCACATTCTGGGAGAAGAATTCACTCATTGACTAAAAGTGCTAGGAAACCTGGAATATAATACAACAGAAACTAGACACTAACCAACATCTAAAGTATTATATTAAAATAAGAAAAAATGATTCATGATTTAGCCATAAACGGTGATACTATAAGCAAATTATGGGAATAAAGGTTGGTCTATCCCTTGGATATTTGGAGAAGGGAGGAATTTATGACCAAAGAAGAGATGGAGAACATTAAACATGCAAAAGAGATAATTTTGAGTAAATCAGATGGAAAACATTCTGCACACACACAAAAAAAAAACCCAGGATAGCCAAGATTTGAATAGAACCAGTAAGATTGGGGAATTTTTTTACTGCACTCTCTCTTTTTAAGGTCTCATTTCTCAAATACATAAATACATAGATTTATATATGTATTTTCACATATGTATATGTATATATTATGTATGTATACGAGTCAATTTTATAAAAATATAGGCCATTCCCCAATTGATAAATGGTGAAAAGTATGAACCAACTATTTTCAGATGAAGAAATTGAAGCCATTTTTCATCATATGAAAATATGCTTTAAATCAGGAGTTCTCAAACTACAGCCCGTGGGCCAGAAGAAGCCCGCTGACTAGGTTTGTGGGGCCGGCCTGGTTATGGCAAATGGGTTGAGTGGCAGAGAGAGAGTCTGAGCTTTTGTTTTTACTATAGTCCAGACCCCCAACAGTCTGAGGGAAGTGAACTGGCCCCCTATTTAAAAAATAAATTCAGTATATAAATCAATATTGACTATGAAAATCCCATTTTCCCACCCAGCTGCACCTGTCAAAAATGGAGAGTACACCATATAAGTCAAGGTTTCTTCCTGTTTAGGAGCATAAATTAACAATAATGTCTCTGACCTTTGAACTCCACAGGTTCCACACTATGACATTTGCACAAATTGTAAAATCTTGACCGGGCTGAGCTTCTGGGATAAAGTCCCCCACGTACAGAAGATGATCATTTTCATAATCGAAGTATACATAGTTCATAATGGCATACTGGGCCTCTGTACGTCTGTTCTCATCCACAAACACCTGCTCACCAACAATGTTCTTAAAATGGGTGTTCTTCAGGTAGGAGTGCAGCTGAAAGGGAAGAGAAATGCTCATCAGTGAGAGGCACCTCAAGGAAAGGCAATTGTACATGAGAATGTATGGAGTCTTGTGCTCTGATTTTTAGGTGGGGTCAAATCTGGGTTTCTTGTGGGTCACAGAAATTACCCTCTGACACCTGCATGGTTGCCTGTATCTCCCAGGTTTGTAGTTTCAGTTTCACACTCAAATCCTCATTGTTTCTCACTCCATTTATATAATGTATTGTCAAGGTTTGTTTGCAAAATCTCTCTAATATATTCCCCTCTTGTTCTCTGCTACTGGAACATCTTCATGACTTCACACCTGGATTATTGCAATATCCTCCTGCTGGTTGCCTCTGACTAAACCTCTACTCTTCTACCTTCCACCCTGCCTGGGAAGGGATTGTTCTGAAGTGCAGGCCAGACCCTGACACTCCCATCCTTGATTATCTCCAGTGGTTTTCTGCCATCTCCAGGATGTGACATTCAAAGCCAAACAGGAGCTCAGTACCATAGCCACTGAATAAACAACATCTGAAGAGGCTGCAGGAGTGGTAGCCATTGCAGCAGTTCTTGTGTCACAGATGTTAAGAGGTTTGAAGAGCTTGTCAGAAGGGTATTACAGGGGTCTCTTTTAAAGCCCTGGGACAGGACTCGGTTGTTTTGCCAGTACCCAGATCGAGCACATCTTCCTGGCTCACAGTTTGAGAGTTAGGAAGACAATTATTATACAAGATTCACAGAACAGAATAGACGCCAAGACATTAATAAAGAGACTTCTTCCAAGATCAGACAACCTTAGGAGAAGTGAAATGTCCAGCTCCCTAGAAGAATCCCTGAAAACAACTGCGCAAAATTCCTGAAGCTTGGGACATTGGCCCCTTTACCCTGGAAACAGAGCACTTCTCCAATACACAGGTAAAGTCAAAGAATAGGCTGGGAAAATTGGCAAATAACCTTAAATGGTCCTGATCATAGAAAATTACTGTGATGAACAGGAAGATGAAAAATCTATACTAAGAAGAAAATAAAGTCAAAGCTCCTATATCCAGTCCTCAACGAAAGTAAGAATTCATTTAAAGCCACAGAAGACTTCTAAATGAATTTTCAAAATGAAATCAGAGAAGTAGAGAAAAAAAGTATTAATAAAAATGAGAGAGATATAAAAGGAAGCAGAAAAAGACTTAGAAGAGAAAAAAGCCTTAAAAATCAGAATTCAACAAATTGAACAGGAAATGGGTTCATTGAGGAAAATATTTCTTTAAAAATTAGAATTAAGAATGTAGAAGGTAATGATGTTTTCAGAAATTAAAGACAAAACCAAAAGGAAAAAGAATGAAAAACAGTATGCAGTATCACAATGGAAAATGCTGACCTGGAAAGCAGAAAAAAGGGAAATCATTTAACATTATGAGACTACACGAGTTCATAGTTTTCCTAATATTAAACCAGCCCAGCATTCCTGGAATAAATCGTACTTGATCATAGTGTATTATCCTGGAGATGATTTTCTGAAGTCTTTTTCTAATATCTTATTTAAGATTTTAGCATCAATATTCATTAAGGAGATTGGTCTATAATTTTCTTTCTCAGTTTTTGATCGACCTGGTTTAGGTATCAGTACCATGTCTGTGTCATAAAAGGAGTTTGGTAGGACTCCTTCATCCCCTATTTTTTCAAATAGTTTATCTAGCATTGGGGCTAATTGTTCTTTAAATGTTTGGTGGGATTCACATGTAAATCCATCTGGTCCTGGGGATTTTTTCCTGGGGAGTTGATTAATAGCTTGTTTTATTTCTTTTTCTGAAATGGGACTATTTAAGCAATTTATTTCCTCCTCTGTTAATCTAGGGAGCCTATATTTTTGGAGAAAGTCATCCATTTCACTTAAGTTATCAAAGTTATAGGCATAAAGTTGGGCAAAGTAACTCCTTATTATTTCTCTAATTTCCTCTTCATTGGTGGAAAGATCCCCCTTTTCATTTGTAAGACTAACAATTTGATTTTCCTCTTTCTTTTTTCTGATCAAATTTACCAAAGGTTTATCTATTTTATTGGCTTTTTCATAAAACCAACTCTTGGTTTTATTTATTAATTCAATAGTTTTTTTACTTTCAATATTATTGATTTCTCCTTTTAATTTTTGTATTTCAAGTTTAATTTTTGGTTGGGGGTTTATAATTTGGTCTTCTTCTAGCCTTTTAAGTTGCAAGCCCAATTCGTTAATCTTCTCTTTCTCTATTTTCTTCAAATAAGCCTCTAAAGATATAAAATTTCCCCTTATTACTGCTCCAGCTGCATCCCAGAGATTTTGGTATGATGTCTCATCATTGTCATTATATTGGGTGAAATTATTATTATTTTTTTTTTTTTTTTTTTTTTTTACTGTAAAGATTTTCATTTTTTTATTTAAAAAATGGATAATTTTTCAACATTGACCCTTACAAAGCCTTGTGTTCCAAATTTTCCCCTTTCTCCCCACCCCCACCCCTAGATGGCTAGTAATTCAATATGTGTTAAACATGTTAAAAATATATGTTAAATCCAGTACGTGATGCACAGTTATCTTTTTTTTTTTTTTTTAAATGCATTTTGTATTTATATTTTTGTATATATACTCCATTATCATAGATATGAATCTTTTTTTTTTTTTATTATATATATATATATATATATATATATATTTTATAATATTATCCCTTGTATTCATTTTTCCAATTTACCCCCCCTCCCTCTATTCCCTCCCCCCGACGACAGGCAATACCATACATTTTACATGTGTTACAATATAGTCTAGGTACAATACATGTGTGCGAATATCACTTTCTTGTTGCACAATAAACATTAGATTCCGAAGGTACATGCAACCTGGGCAGACAGATATTAGTGCTAACAATTTACATTCCCCTCCCAGTGTTTCTTCTCTGGGTGTAGCTACCTCTGTCCATCATTAATCAACTGGAAGTGAGTTGGATCTTCTTTATGTTGAAGATTTCCACTTCCATCAGAATACATCCTCATACAGCATTGTTGTTGAAGTGTACAGTGATCTTCTGGTTCTGCTCATTTCACTCAGCATCAGTTGATTTAAGTCTCTCCAGGCCTCTCTATATTCCTCCTGCTGGTCATTTCTTACCGAGCAATAATATTCCATAACCTTCATATACCACAATTTACCCAACCATTCTCCAACTGATGGACATCCATTCATCCTCCAGTTTCTAGCTACAACAAAAAGAGCTGCCACAAACATTTTGGCACATATATGTCTCTTTCCGCTCTTTAGTATTTCTTTGGGATATAATCCCAGTAGTAGCGCTGCTGGGTCAAAGGGTATGCACAGTTTGATAACTTTTTGGGCATAATTCCAGATTGCTCTCCAGAATGGCTGGATTCTTTCACAACTCCACCAGCAATGTATTAGTGTCCCAGTTTCCCCACATCCCCTCCAACATTTGTCATTATTTGTTCCTGTCATCTTAGCCAATCTGACAGGTGTGTAGTGGTATCTCAGAGTGGTCTTAATTTGCATTTCTCTGATCAGTATATTCCTTTCTATTGCCATTCAGTTTTCTCCAAAGGTCTATCATACCTAGTTTTTCTAATGTTCTATTTACTTTTTTAATTTCTTTCTTGTTTGTTTTGTGGTTTGATTTGTCTAAATCTGAGATGCAAGGTTGAGATCTCCCACTATTATAGTTTTACTGTCTATTTCTTCTTGCAATTCTCTTAACTTTTCCTTTAGAAAGTTAGATGCTATACCACTTGGTGCATATGTGTTTAGTATTGATATGGCTTCATTATTTATGCTACCTTTCAGCAGGATATAGTTTCCTTCCTTATCTTTTTTAACTAGATCAACTTCTGCTTTTGCTTGATCTGAGATAAGGATAGCTACCCCTGCTTTTTTGGCTTTACCTGAAGCATAATAGGCTCTTTTCCAACCATTTACCTTTACTCTGTATGTATCTCCCTGCTTTAAGTGTCTTTCCTGCAGACAACATATTGTAGGGTTCTGATTTTTGATCCAATCTGCTATCCGTCTCCATTTGATAGTATTGTTCATCCCATTCACATTTACAGCTAAAATTACTAATTCTGTATTTCCTGCCATCATATTATCCCCAGATTATGCTTTTTCCCTTGACCCCCCTGATCCCCTTCCCCGATATTTAATTTACAGACCCCCCTTGTGACGCGCAACACTCCCTTTTTTTTTTTAGTATCCCTCCCCTCTCCCTCCAAGTCCCTTCACTTATTCTCCTTTTCCTTTTCCCTTTTCCTCTCCTCCCTTTTAATGAGGTGAGGGAAAATTCTCTGAAAAACAAATATGTTAATTATTTACTCTTTGAGCCTCTCCTGATGAGAGTAAGATTCACACAATGATTCTCTCCCTCACTAAATTCCCTCAGATATGGTGTATTTTCTATGCCTCTTCCTGGGATGTAGTTTCCATCTTTTTATCATTCCTTCCCCTTTTTCTGAAACGACCTCCTTCCCTTTACTACACCCCCTTTTTTTCTTTTATATCAGTAAAATCAAATTATCCTTGAGTACTTTTTATATACCCACAACAGAGTTACAGTTCTCAAGGGTTCTGTGTACCTTTTTCTGTTTCTCTTCAGTCTTGTGGATGTAGATCAAATTTTTTGTTTAAGTCTGGTTTTTTTCTTAGAAACGTATAGAATTCCTCTATTTCATTGAATGACCATCTTCTTCCATGGAAAAAGATGCTAAACTTAGCTGGGTAGTTCATTCTTGGTTTCAGTCCTTGGTCTTTTGCCTTATGGAATATCAGGTTCCAGGCCCTTCTATCTTTTAATGTGGAGGCAGCCAGATCTTGAGTGACCCTTCTTGTGGCATCTTGGTATTTAAATTGTTTTTTTCTAGCTGCTTGCAGGATTTTCTCCTTCGTGTGGTAATTCTGCAGCTTAGCCACAATATTCCGTAGTGTTCTTTTTTTAGGGTCTATTTCAGAAGGAGTTCGATGAATTCTTTCCACATCTACTTTCCCTTCTGTTTCTATTATCTCTGGACAGTTCTCTTTGATAATTTCTTGTAAAATAGAATCTAGGCTCTTTTTTTGGTCATAATTCTCGGGAAGTCCAATGATCTGCAGATTATCTCTCCTAGATCTATTTTCCAGGTCTATAGATTTTCCCAATAAGTATTTAACGTTGTTCTCCAGCTTCTCATTTTTTTTTTTTTGTTTTGTTTGACTGATTCTTAGGTTCTCTGTGAATCATTCATTTCTATTTGTTCCATCCTGACTTTTAAGGAGTTATTTTCTTCTTTCACAGTTTTTAGTTCTTTTTGTAAATGCCCAATTTCGTTTTTAAATGAATTATTTTTCTCTATTGAATTTTTTTCCATTTCCCTAATTTTTTTTTTGAGAATTATTTTCTTTTTCCAATTCAGAAATTCTATTTTCTTGAGACTTTTTTATCTTTTCCAATTCAGAAATCCTACTTTCCTGTGATTTTTTAACCTTTTCTAATTCACAAATTTTGTTTCCCTGCATCTCCTGTGAATTCTTTATTTTTTCCAACTCCAATTTCAGGACGGCTTTATTCTCTATCATAGCTTCCCTTTCCTTTCCCCATTTTTCTTCAAACTCTCTTAACTTTTTAATAGCCTCTTCTAGGAGAGAGTTAGTTGATGGGGGGCAGGAATCGTTCCCCTTTAGGTTGTTATCTGCTGTCTCTCTGCTGTTAACTTCCTCGGGGTTGGATACCCCCTCTTTCTCTGTGTAGAAGGAATCTATAGTTTTTCTGGCTTTTTTGTTTATATTTAAAAAATCTTTTGGGGTCTGTCCCTGGGGTAGGAAATTATTTATTTACTTCTTTACCAGCTTCCTCCCAGACCAGATGGATGCAGCAGCTCTAGCGCCTGAGCTAAGATAGAGCTCTGGGAGAGAGTTCCCTACCCCCTCCCTGGAAGGTTGAGATTGAACAGTAAATACAGCACAAAGCCTAGCCTATGGGTCCCTGTGGGGCGTGGATGTCTGCAGCAGGCGATGTGAAAAGCCCCTGCGCGCAAACTGGAAGTGTCTGCCAGAAACCGTGGTCCCTAGTGTAAAGGTTCTGCTTCTCTGGGACTTCCGGAGGTGAGTTCCACTCCCTCCAGCTAAGCTAGGCAGTGTGTGTTGCCTTGGGCCGTATCCACCCACTTGTCAATCTCTTAACTATTCTCAGGTGGGAGCTGAGGCCACAACCCCTGGTGCTGAGATCTGCTGAGTCACCCCCAGGGTCCTGGAAAATCTAATCTATCTGAATTTTTAAAGTATTTTAGCTTTCTCTTCTGAACTGCTATATTATAAGCAGAGAAGAGCTAACAGCCTGTGCCAGATTCCTTTATCTCAGTGGCTTCTCTGATCCCAGAGCCCTTCCCAGCTCGATCGGTGCAGTATGCTAGCACCCAGCCATCTGTGCTGGCCTCTTTTCTTCCTCCCCTGGGAACTGACCTTTTCTATTGAAACTCCAGATTCTCTTCAGCTGGTAAGTCATGCTTCCAGTCCTTGTGGTATCTATCAGTCCAGCGCTATTTCTGAGGCTGATTTATCTAATTGGTTGTGAGGGAGTGAGGACGTTCACAGAGTCGTGTGTTTCTTCTCCGGCATCTTGACTCCACCCCCCTAGTGATATTTTTCTTTAGCACCTCTGGTATTTTCCATAAGTAGGACATAAGGTATTGCTTGCAGACACAGTTGGAGGAGTAATAAGGGAAAGTGTGGTTCCCATCATCTGAGGCTGGAGCTGGAGGATAGTTTCTGATATCTCTTTAGCTTGCCTGTTATCCTGAGAAGGACAATGAAAAGCACAACTGTCGGCTCTTCCCCCATTTTGGACATAAAGTCAAAGGTTTATCTGATGAATTGCAATGTGATCCAACCTTTTGTGTAGTACAATTTGTCTTCATATAACCCCATTGTCCACAATTAGACCATCTGTGAGATTTTGAAAAATTTTGAGATTGTGATTTTCCTGATTCAGCATAGCAGGCATTACTGGGGCTTGAAAGGAGTTCCAACTTTCTGACAACTTTAGAACATTTCTGCTAAAGACATTTTTATTTTGGTCCCAGATAATGCATTTTTACAATCTCCATGAGCATTTTCAAGAGCAAGTTGTCTCAATAAAATGTGGGCTATCTCCCCATTACTGAGAGAATACTGAATTGCTGTTATTCAGTGACTGACAAACTCAGCCAAGGCCTCATTAAGTCCCTGAATGATTTTTGTGTCTGATGTCTCTCTGACAGGTTTCCAAAGTATCTTTACCCATGCTGCTCTAGTTTTCTTCATCACTTGTTGATAAGCTATTAATTCATAATTTGATTGATTTCTTCAGTGATTAAATACTCCCATTCCAGTGAGAATCTCAAGGGTGATTCTGACCCCAGTGTGATCATTGATCTGGACTTGGTCTTGACATTCCCAAAGAAACTGCTGCCTTCCATATTAAATAATGTCCTCCTTCTAAGGACAAGGACAAGTTATTCTATAAGAAGGGAAATCGAATGATTTGCCCTTATAATAATAGTTACAGTGTTTAAGGTTTACATGCATAACCAACTTGACTCTCCCCCAGTCAATTGAAGGCTTGTCCTGAACATTCAATTAAATTCCCTTTCTAAGACTCCAAAATAATTCTTCATATGATGAAAAGAACTACCATCTTTCCATGTCATCTTCCACCTTGGAGTGAGAAAACTAAAGTCATTATTTGGAATTTTTTCTAACATTAAATCCTCACATCATCCCTGAGAGGAAAAAAAAAGTATAAGGGCAGAAAATAAGCATTACAGTTACTCTTAGGACTAAACAAGTGAGTTTGAGAATTAGTAACTAAACAAGGAGAATTCTTCCTTGTTTATAGACTATTATTATTGATCTAGAGAGTCAAAAAGTCAGTCTAACTGAACCTTGGGTGTTAGGATTACTAGGTGAGAACTCAGGTTGTCTGGATAGTGACAAGGTGAGAATTCAGGTTGTCTGGACAATTACAAGGTGAGAACTCAGGTTGACTTGATAGAAGGAGCAAGCTCATTGGCTGAAGTGGTTCTTCCCAGAAGCCCTTGCATTATCCCACGCCCATTCTCTGGGAGGATAAAAGAGAGGACACCCAGAGATAGAAGAAGACTCTGCATTGCATCAGGCTTGACGGGGCTCTCTGCAGGAAGGGAAGTCCACTTCTCTGGACAAGAGTTAACAGCAACTGCCTGGAGACAACGGTTCGTTACAGGAAGAAGAATCTGTTGGAGAGATTTGAGTAGAAGACACAGCAGATCTCTTCCCAGAGAGGGATCCGGCAGCTTCTAGAGACGACAGCTCGCTACACTTGGGGTCATAGATTTAGAAGAGACTTATGAAGTCATTAGATCTAAACATATTCATTTTACAGATGAGAAAACTTAGGTCATGGCAAGTAAGACACTTGACCAAGATTATACAGATATTGGATATAGCTCTTTGACTCAAAATCAGACGTCCTTAACTGCGAAGGTCCAGTCTAGCTCCTCTGAAGGGCTCAGAATAAGTCCTTGTCATAATAAGGAAAGGTCCTGGCCCCACGTTGGGCGCCAAATGTAGCGTGCTGTCGTCTCCAGAAGCTGCTGGATCGCTCTCTGGGAAGAGATCTGCTGTGTCTACTCAAATCTTTCAGACAGATTCTTCTTCCTGTAGTGAACTGTTGTCTCCAGGTAGTTGCTGTTAACTCTTGTCCAGAGAAGTGACTTCCCTTCCTGCAGAGAGCCAACTTCCCTTCCTGCAGAGAGCTGCGTCAAGCCTGATGTAATGCAGAGTCTTCTCCTATCTCTGGAGTGGTGTCCTCTTTTATCCTCCCAGAGAATGGGCGTGGGATAATGCAAGGGCTTCTGGGAAGAACCACTTCAACCAATGAGCTTGCTCCTTCTAGGATTCCTAAGGTGTAAACTCCCTTTACAGGTCTGAGCCAGAGAACTGTCAAGTCAACCTGAGTTCTCACCTTGTAATTGTCCAGACAACCTGAGTTCTCACCTAGTAATCCTAACATCTACCCCTTTCTTTTGATTTAGAACATAGGATAGTCATGACCTTGAAACATAAATCCATCAATTTGGGAGGCATTACACATAATTACATAGATTACATAAGCACATAGTAACATAGTAACATAACACATGCTAGAAGTATATAACAATCAAATAATCATAAATTGAAAATTTATAAATGTCCATAAGTCCATTGTCCATTAGTCTCATCTTGTGTGAGGAAGACCAATGATTCCTGCTGGTTTTAAAGTTCTTTAATAGTCTTTTTATTATCCATGCTCTTTCGGTGTAAGATGTTTCTTAGATCTTCTCCTTTATTTTGAGGTCTTTCTCTTTTTCCGTCTCTCTCTGATGGACAAGGCGAATATGACTCGTTGGCACCCATCTGATTCCTTCTCCTGCTGAAGAAATACAAGCAAACCCTCTCCCCCAGGCAGTTAACCTATCTGGTCCCTTCCACTAAAAGGTTACATTCAATTCCCAGTGTTCCTTCTCTGAGTGTAGTTGTTTCTGTCTATCACTGATCAAGTGGAAGTGAGTTGGATCTTCTTTAAGTTGAAGATATCCACTTCCATTAGAATATATCTTCATACAGTATTATTGTTGAAGTGTATAATGATCTTCTGGTTCTGCTCATTTCACTCAGCATCAGTTCATGTAAGTCTCTCCAAGCCTCTCTGTATTCCTCCTGCTGGTCATTTCTTACAGAGCAATAGTATTCCATAACCTTCATATACCATAATTTATCCAACCATTCTCCAATTGATGGACATCCATTCAACTTCCAGTTTCAAGCCACTATGAAAAGAGCTGCCACAAACATTTTGGCACATACAGGTCCCTTTCCCCTCCTCAGTATTTCTTTGACATATAAGCCCAATAGCAACAATTCTGGGTCAAAGGGTATGCACAGTTTGATAACGTTTTGGGCATAGTTCCAAATTGCTCTCCAGAATGGCTTGATTCTTTCACAACTCCACCAACAATGTATCAGTGTCCCAATTTTCCCACATCCCCTCCAACATTCATCATTATTTGTTCCTGTCATCTTAGCCAATCTGACAATCATGTAGTGGTATCTCTGAGTTGTCTTAATTTGCATCTCTCTGATCAGTAGTGATTTGGAACACTCATATGAGTGGATATAATTTCAATTTCATCATCTGAGAATTGTCTGTTCATATCCTTTGACCATTTATCAATTGGAGATTGGGTTGATTTCTTATAAATTAGGGTCAGTTCTCTATATTTTGGAAATGAGACCTTTATCAGAACCTTTAACTGTAAAAATATTTTCCCAATTTGTAACTTCCCTTCTAATCTTGTTTGCATTAGGTTTGTTTGTACAAAAGCTTTTTCATTTGATGTAATCAAAATCTTCTATTTTGTGATCAATAATGTTCTCTAGTTCTCCTCTGGCTCTGGTCATAAATTCCTTCCTCTTCCACAGGTCTGAGAGGTAGACTATCCTGTGTTCCTCTAATCTATTTATGGTCTCATTCTTTATGCAAATCATGGACCCATTTTGATCTTATCTTTGGTATCTTGTGGATCCATATCTAATTTCTGTCATACTAATTTCCAGTTTTCCCAACAAGGTTTTTCAAATAATGAATTTTTATCCCAAATGTTGGTATCTTTGGGTTTGTCAAACACTAGAATGGTACATTTGTACCCTTTTTTGTCCTTTGTACCTAATCTGTTCCACTGATCGACTGGTCTATTTCTTAGCCAATACCAAATGGTTTTGGTGACTGCTGCTATATAATATAGCTTTAGATCAGTTACACCTAGACCACCTTCATCTGACTTTTTTTAAAAATTAATTCCCTTGAAATTCTTGACCTTTTATTCTTCCATATGAATTTTGTTGTTATTTTTTCTAGGTCATTAAAATAGTTTCTTGGGAGTCTGATTGGTATAGCACTAAATAAATAGATTAGGTTGGGGAGTATTGTCATCTTTATTACTTTCACTTGGCCTATCCATGAGAGCTAAATGTCTTTCCAATTATTTAAACCTGATTTTATTTTTGTGGCAAGTGTTTCGTAATTTTTCTCATATAATTGCTGACTTTTCTTTGGTAGATGGATTCCCAAATACTTTATACTCTCACCATTTGTTTGGAATGGAATTTCTCTTTATATCTCTTGCTGTTGCATTTTGTTGGTGATATATAAAAATGCTGAGGATTTATGTGGATTTATTCCCCCTCCTCCTTTTAAGTCCCTTCCCCTTTCTTGTACCCTTTCCTTATTCCCCTTTTCTTTTTCCCTTTTCCTTTACCCCCTTTTAATGAGGTGAGAGAGAATTCTCTGAAAAACAAATATGTCAATTATATAATCTTTGAGCCTACTCTGATGAGAGTAAGATTCACACAATGTTTCTCCCCCTCTCTAAATTCCCTCTGATGCCTCTTCCTGGGATGTAGTTTCCCTCTTTTTATCTCTCCTTCCCTTTTTATGATACTCTTCTCTTCCCTTTACTACTTCCCTTTTTTATATTATATCAGTAAAATCAAATTATCCATATGGACTTTCTGTATATCCACAACAGAGATCCAATTCTCAAGAGTCCTTTTTACCTTTTTCTGCTTCTCTTCAGTCTTGTGGATGCAGATCAATTTTTTTGGTTAAGTCTGTTTTTTTCTTAGAAACCAATGGAATTCCTCTGTTTCATTAAATGACCATCTTCTTCCATGGAAGAAAATGCTAAACTTAGCTGGGTAGTTTATTCTTGGTTGCAATCCTTTTTCTTTTGCCTTTCAGAATATCAGGTTCCAGGCTCTTCGATCCTTTAATGTGGAGGCAGCCAGATCTTGCATGACCCTTATTCTGTCACCTTGATATTTGAATGTTTTTTTCCTAGCTACTTGCAATATTTTTTCCTTAGTCTGGTAGTTCTGCAGCTTAGCCACAATGTTCTGTGGAGTTCTTTTTTAAGGGTCTTTTTCAGAAGGTGTTTGATGAATTCTTTCAATGCTTATTTTCCCATCTGTTTCTATTATCTCTGGACAGTTCTCTTTGATGATTTCCTGTAAAATAGAATCTAGGCTCTTTTTTTCATCATAGTTTTCGGGAAGTGCAATGATCCTCAGATTATCTCGCCTAGATCTATTTTCCAGGTCTATAGATTTTCCCAGTAAGTATTTGACATTATTCTCCAGCTTTTCTTTTTTTTTGTTGTTGTTTTTGTTTTTGTTTTGTTTTGTTTGACTGATTCTTGGTTTCTCAAAGAATCATTCATTTCTATTTGTTCAGTCCTGATTTTTAATGAGTTATTTTCTTCATTCACATTTTTTAGTTCTTTTTGTATATGCCCAATTGAGTTTTTAAATGAATTATTTTGCTCTGTTGAATTTTTTTCCATTTCACTAATTTTTTTTAGTGAGTTATTTTCTTTTTCCACTTCAAAAATCCTACTTTCCTGTGATTTATTAACCTTTTGTAATTCACAAATTTTGTTTCCCTGCACCTCCTATGAGTTCAGGACATTGTTACTCTCTATCTTAGCTTCTCTTTCCTTTCCCCATTTTTCTTCAAACTCTCTTAACATTTTAATAGTCTCTTCTAGGAGAGAGTTATGTGATGGGGGGCAGGTATCATTCCCCTTTAGGGTGTTATCTGGAGATTGTCTGCTGTTAGCCTCCTTGGGGTTGGATACCCACTCTTTCTCTCTATAGAAGGTGTAAATCGTTCTCTTCAGTTTCTTACTCATTGTTAACACTGCCCTTTAGGTAGGAAATTTATCAGCTTCCTCCCAGACAGGGAATAGGTTGACGCTATCTTGTGTCTGGACTAAGAGAGAGTTCTAAGAGAGAGTTCCCCTCCCTCCTCCTTGGAAATGACTCAGAAGTGGATGGCACCGCAGCAGCTTCAAGGAGTGCCCTGTGAAGGACCCCGTTGTGTGGCCTATCGACTGCCCTGAGGTTTAAGGCTGAACAGTGAAAGCATCACAAACCCCAGCCAATGCCTCCCAGGGAGCCATGGATATTAGCAGCTGACATGAAAAGCCCCTGTGCTCAAACTGGATGTGTCTGCCCGGAAACTATGGTCCCTACTTCAAGGGTTCTGCTTCTCTGGGAGTTCCACTTTTCTGGGAATTCTGCTGCTGCTAGAATTCCACTGCCTCAGGCTGAGCCCGCACTATGTAGATTACAGGCTGCCTCGGGCTGTGTCCCCCGCTGTTCAAGTTCTCAACTACCCCAAGGAGTAGCCCCAGGCAGCAAGCGGTGCACAGCCCTGCTGAGATCTGTTTGGTCACTTCCAGATTGGGGTGGATTTTGGATCTGGCTTTATATTTTAAAGTGGCTTGATTTCTCTTCTGAACTGCTGTTTTAAGCACTAACAGCCTGTGCCAGATTCCTCTATCTCAGTGGCTTCTCTGATCCCAGAGTTCTCCCCATCCCAATTGGCACTGTGCTAGCACCTAACCCTATCTATGCTGCTCTTTTTTTTCTCTCCCCTTGGAACCAACCTTTTCTATTGAAATTGCAGATTCTCTTCAGCTGATAAGTTGTGCTTCTAATCCTTGTGGTTTTTAGCAATCCAGCATTATTTTTGAGGCTGATTTAACTAATTGGTATTGAGGGAAAAAGGGAGCTTACAAATTCGTGTGTATCTTCTCCACCATCTTGGCTTCGCCCCCAAGGACAACCTTTTTGTACAGATTCAAAAAATTCCTGTTAACTGTCCAGTAGTAGCAACCAATTCTCTTTCCTTTACTAGCATCTTTAATACTTTCAGATAATATTCTACATCCCTGTCACCTGATTGAATTTGCCTCATCCTGATCAATATGTGCACTATATTGATATCAATGGTACAAAACTCAAATTTACTTGTAACTAATTCTTGTGTTAGCCTGGAGATAAACTAATTTCATCTCTTACCTTAATCCTGTAGCTCACCAAGAGGTCCCTCTCCTCTGCAATGGAATTCAGGTCCCTGTCTAGTTAAGTGCCCCATGTGGATACCTGCTCCCCCAACTAGGATGAGTGTGGAAACAAAAGTACAGGAGGCAGCCAGGTACTATCTAAGCATTCCATTTATTGATCTGAGAGTTAGTCTCCATTTTCTCTAAGCTCATATTGGAAGAATACTAGAGTCTTCAAATTACTTAGTGAATGTTCCAAGACTACAGATACACATCCTGCCCTTCCTTGCTGCTTGACATGAACATTAAACAGTGGTTAGTAGTAAGTCTGCTTATTGTAACAGCCACAAATTGTAGCACTTGGTGGTAGGAATCTACTTATTGTAACAGAGTCAAAAATTGTGTACTTCAGGAAGGCTTTGTTGGTATTACATTCTTCAAGCCGATTATTCCCCAAAATTCTGTTCTAATTATTGTTGTAAAACAAATGACCAGCAGGAAGATTTCAGAGAGGCCTGGAGAGACTGACATGAACTGATGCTGAGTAAACAGAGCAGAACCAGGAGATCACTGTACATGGCAACAACAAGGTTATATGATGATCAGTTCTGGAGCATGTGGCTCTGTTTGACAATGAGATGCTTCAGAACAGATCCAATGGTTTAGTGATGAAGAGAGCCACCTACAACCAGAGAGAGGATTGTGGGAACAGAACATGTATACTTTTTTGTTGGCGTTTGCTTGCATTTTATTTTGTTTCTCACTTCTTTTCTGCTTTGTTTGGAATTTTCTAGCACAGCAAGATAACTGTATAAATATGTACACATATATTGAATTTAACCAACATTTTTTTTAACCAACATTTCTACCACATTTAACATATATTGGCAAGTAGCCATCCTGGGAAGAGTTTAGGAAAGGGGAGAAATTGTAACACAAAGTTTTACAAGGGTTAATGTTGAAGTATTTTCAATGCATTTTTTATTTTAGCTTTTTATTTACAAGACATATGCATTAAACACTATATATGTATATATATATGTGTGTATATATATATATGTGTGTGTATATATATATATATATATATATATATATATATATATCCATCCATACAGTTATTTTGCCCATGCATATGCTTTTAAAAATAACAAGCTTTAATAAAGAAAACATGAAAGAAAGAAAGAAAGAAAGAAAGAAAGAAAGAAAGAAAGAAAGAAAGAAAGAAAGAAAGAAAGAAAAAGGAATGCTATTCTTTGTTCCCTAAAACTTCTTGGATACAGAACTCAGAAGGCCAAATAAAGAAGGAACTTATTTCAGTTTTCACCCTAAATCCTCCAAATCCCTTTAAAATGATGATAAATGAATTTTAGAGTGTTATTACTCAGAAAAAAGATGGACTGGAACATTGTTCTAATCTATGACAGCTTCCCATCAGGAAAAGATTATTGTGAGTTAGGAACACAGCAGTGTTATAAATCAAGCTAGTAATGTCCCAGCCCTGACTTGATGCCAGCAATGAAGCAATAATAACTCTGAATTTCCTGTGGTCTTCACAGAAATATAAGGTATAATTGGCCAAATGGAAGCTAATTCTTTTATGAGAAATCCAGATACCATCAATCAAAATGTAAATAATGAAAAAGTAGGAAACAATGTGATATATCCCACTGGAAAAATAATGATCCAGCAGAGATCATTTTGAAATTATGGGACTTTCAAGATATCTTCTGGTAAGATATTATTGAGGGAAACTCTTGGCATTCTAGAAAGTAAAAGACAAGTGACATGAATGCACTGATCACATGTGAAGGACTCAGGAAGGAAATGTCCAGAAATAGGATAGTCAAATTCCAGAAATTTTAGATAAATGGGAAAATATTGCAAGTATCTAGAAAGGAAGAATTCAAGTATAGTGAAAAGACAGTCAGAATACAGAAGATATTGTCACTTCATTTTTAAAGAATCAGAGAATTTGGAATATGAATTTTTGTAGAGCAAAGGAGAGGATTGTAACCAAGAATCACCTGCCCAGTAAAACTGATGATAAATCTTAAAAAAAAAGAGAGAGAGAAGGAAGTCAGGGAAATAGAGGAATTACAAGGATTTGTGATGAAATGACCAGAGCTGAACAGAAAATTTGACTTTCATGAACAAGATTCAGAAGGACAAGTAATTAATCAGGAAATGAAAATGATAAGAGACTTAACCTGATTTATCTGTTGACATTCTTCCATGGGAGGATGATGTTTGTAATTCATGAGAAATTTCCCATTATTAGGGAAGTTAGAAGAAGTGTATATAAACAGTGCATAGATGTGAATTGAATATGCATATGAAAGAATACTTTATCAAAAAAATCATTAAATTAAAGTATTAGAGGAAAGTATTGGAAGAAAAGGAAAGGGAGAAGTAGAATGGCATTAATTATCTTCTATTAAAGAGGAAACAAAGCATTTAGTAGAGTGGACAGAAGGAGGGGAGGGAGAGTCAATATTACAATCAATCAAACTGGCTCTAAGAGTAATAACATACACACTCAACATAGATATAGAAATCCATATTATTTTGCAAGATAGTAGGAAGAAAAATTAATATGATAATGGGCTAAGATGAGAAAAAAAGGAATATTGTGAAAAGTGTGCTGAGAAATAAACTCCTTTGATGAGGGATAAATTGAAAAAAAAAAAACAAAATGGAATTAATGGGAGAAATACAGTTAGCAACAGTCATTGTGTGTAAAGGGCTAGAACTGAGCAATGCACTTGGATGATGAAGCACGTGAGACTAATTGCCAATTGGACGGTTCCCTATTAACTTGTTTAAGGTTGACCCTCCCCAGCTGTTCTGTTCTGACTTGATTGGTGAGACAAAGAGAGGGAAGTGACTTGTGTGGGAGGAGAAAGAGAAACTTTGGTGGTGGAACTCAAGCTCACTTGCACTTGTGACCTGGCGTTGGAGGCGACGGTAAAGATCTAGAATAAAGACGTTTAGTGATCCTGACTCCTGCTGATTTCTGGAAAGATAGAGTTCCAGCAATTGTGAAAACAATTTTGAAGCAACTTTTATTGATGTAGAAGCTCTTCTCAAATGTATAGATAAAGGAATTAGATGTATTAAAATATGAGTCAGTTTCCAATTGATATTGATTAAAATATATGATATATGTTGAGAAGGCCATAAAATTAGGCAAATTCATCCACCTTAAACTAACATTACAAGGCTTGAAACCCAAAAGGCATTAAGAAAAAAAGGAAAAGGAATTGTATGTACAAAAATCATTTCTTTTCTTGGGGAAAGAATTGTAAATTGAGAGAATTCCCATCAAATGCAGAATGATTGAAGAAATTGTGGTATGTAATTGTGATGGAATACTTTGATGATTCTGTGGGTATGATGACCAGAAAAATCTGGAAAGATATACATGAAAATATGAAAACTCAAAGGTAATGTGTACAAAGTCAAGCAATATAGAGACTGATCACCTGCAAGTGACCTTGTTTTTCAATAGCACAATGATCCAAAACTACTCTGATGTATTTTATGATGAAACTGATAATGTAATACAAGTTTTTAATTTTTTTTTTATTTTTAAGGGTTCTTTCTATTAACCCAAGGAATGATGCATGTATGCATCATGACATTTATAAAATATTTTGTGTAATTGCACATGTGGCATCTCAATGCTTCTGGGTTTGGGGAAGAAGGAGTCAAAGCTTTAAAAATAAAGACAAAAATACTGTTTTACATGAAATTGGGGCAAACAAAGACATCAAATTTAAAAAAAAAGAAAAATCCTTGATCCTGAAACCCCTTTGACTCTTGTTCAGTTTTGTGTTATTTTTGTATGATGTCAGGAGAATCAGAAGACATTTGGGAATAAAAATGCAGCCCAGTAACCCGGTGCTAGAGGCCAAGATGGAGAAGATCTCCACAATCATCACAGCTTTCCCTTTGGAGCTCTGATATGTGGGGAGGAAAGAGATCCAGACACTGCAAAACACTAGCATGCTGAAAGTGATGAACTTGGCTTCGTTGAAGCCATCAGGCAGGTTCCTAGCCAGGAAGGCTATGGTCAAGCTGCCCAGGGCCAGAAAGCCCATATAGCCCAGAACACAGTAAAATGCAAAAGTGGAGCCTTCATTACATGTGAGGATGATGTGCCTGGATTCAGAGTGTGTGTCTGCCTCTGGAAAGGGGGGAGAGGTCCCCAACCAGATGGCACAGAAAAGCCCTTGAATTCCGGAGCAGATGAGAACAACACAGTAGGACACTCTAGGATGAAGGAATATCCTCATCCTGCTCCCTGGCCCTGTAAGCCTGAAAGCCAGAACCACTATGATGGTTTTGGCCAAAATGGAGGAAACAACCACTGTGAACACAACTGCAAATACTGTTTGTTGGAAAAGACAGGAAGCAGTGGTGGGACGGCCCACAAAGAGCAAGGAGCAGAGGAAGCAGAAGGAAAGGGAGGTGAGGAGCAGGTAGCTGAGGTTCCTGTTATTGGCTTGCACTATGGGAGTGTCTTGGAATTTCACAAAGACCCACAGAATCAGGGCAGTGAAGAATGAGAGTGAAAGAGCTACAGCTGTCACTGCCTTCCCCCAAGGGTCATTCACATCCAGGAAAGTCACAGTCTTGGGGAGGCATCGATCTCTCTGCTCATTGGGATATTCATCCTCTGGGCACTTCTGACACTGCTCAGCATCTGCAGGAGACAAACAAGGACTTAAAGTTTAGATTAAAACATTTCTCTTCATTCCCACAGTAGGAAATAGGAGAACTGCAACAATTTCTTCTGCTTCCATAGGATGCAAAATCCCATTTTCTCTTTAATGGATGACACAGTCACTGGTAACTTAATTGGTATACTGGCCAGATCAAAACTATTCTTGCCCTTGATCACTGGTTGGCTTTGGTTCAAGTTCTCTTTATTCCTTTTACATAAGTGATGTCACATTTTCTTCTTAATTTTATCACTAAGAACAGTAAGCTTAGATAGTGGAGTCTTTCAGTATGAAATATCCAGATTTACTTCTGTGTTGTGTTGGGCAACAAATCAAGTTGAAGAGCTGCCTGTATCAATACTTCCTCATTCTTTCCAGCTCCCAGTTTACACCTTTCAACAATTAATATTGTTGAATTTATATGAATTTTAAACATTGTCTTAATAGATACAGACAGTGTGTATATTATTGAATCCTCTGTTGGAATGAAGGATTCACCTACTTTTTATCACACTATCCCATTATTTATTAACAAGGTCTTCTCATACTAAATGACTATTGATTGATTGATTGATTAATTACTTATTAAATTACTGTCATGTTTCTTATGAAAAACCTGTTTCTTTTGTTTTGGAAGTGTTCCTTTTATTAATCACAAGAAAAATAAGCCATTCCACGATATATTCAACAATGTAAAGGTAACCCTTTACATTCATTTATCACCTTCATTTCAACAATTAATTAAAAGAAAAATTATCTTTGGGTCCTCCATTAGATTTTTTAAAATAGTAATTGGAATATTGGTTTGACCATGATCCATGAAACCTGAAATTAACATGCTTCAGAAATACACTAGATCCATCCTTGCTTTCAGCATTCTCTCTGTTTCCTAAAAAAGCATTTTTCTCCTCATTGTTTCTCCCTATTTTTGTAATCTTCACAACCCTCTTATTGCTCTGTCACATCCGCAGTGAAGACCCAAAGAGACATGCTAGTTCTGCCACAAATTGCTAAGAAGTAGGGTTCCTTGCAGTAACTCACCCCTATGACTAGAGATTTCTCCTTCTGAGCATGGGGAGCAGTTGAAGCAACAAGGTGGCTTCCCTTCCAAAGGCAACTTCCTGAATCCCGCAGGACAACTGGCACTACATACTGCAGAGGGAACCTAAGATAGTGACAGGAGACTAGAATAAACATTTTTAACTGATAGCTATTTATGTTTGTGAAGAAAAACTCAGCTAATTTTTGCCATTCTGGTTTTGAGAACCACCTCCCAAGATACATAATTAAAAGTGTATTTGAAAGATCACATGATCCAACTTTTTCCTTCCATTTCTCACCTACTCTTCTGCAACACTCAGTGACAAACCTTCTCCTATTGAACCATTCACAAAAATGTATTTTACACCCTGATCATTTAAAGATGATCCATATATTGGCCAATTACATAGAAGATGACTTCCCCAGTCTTAGTCATAGATGTGGGAGAGATCTCAACAAGATCCTGAAGCTTCTTCTTGGGAATGGCTATTGATTGTACTGCAAGTGCTGTTCCCAAAGTAATGTGAATTTTAATTGCCTAGAAATATTCCTCATATGGTCAAGGGTTAAACAAGGGTGCCCATTGACATCATTATTATTCAATATTGTACTGGAAATGTTTTTTTCAGTAATAAGTGATGAAAGAGAAATTGAAGGAATTGGTGAAGGAGTGGTGTACACTTTTGGCAGAATAAGTACCCGATTAGGTTTTGGAGTAACAGAACTCAGAAACATTTGGAATGTGATTTTTCAGCTTAAGATATATTGGAATGCCTTCAGGATAGGCCTTTGTGGACAGCACAGGGTACATTATGGCTCAGCAGAGGTGGGGTGTATCTAGGACAGCCTGGAGAAGTCCAGCATTGGGAATTTAGTGTGAGCTCTTAGCCAAAGTACAGCAACAGTGTCTACTGTGTCCTCATCCAGAAAGCCAGTGCATCAGCAGTTCTGCTGTGAGACTTCCAGGGTAAACATAGAAATGAACCTGGGAGTCAGTGAACCTCAGCAAGCCAGCCCAGTGGCAAAGCCTGCAGCACCCTTGGCCCCACACAGTCAGTGAGAGACCCCTATTCTTCTGCAAAAGTTTGAGACAATCTCTTGTGTGTCCAAGGAACAAAAGTCAAATTTTAAAAGTCAGAAGAGGAACAAAAAAAAAAGTTCTGACCATTGAAAGATATCAGTTAGGGAAGATCATAATAGAAGGCTGGAAGAGGATAACAATGACAAAATATGCATGAGTAAAATCTCGGTGGGGAATATGAACTCCTATCAAGCTCAAAAGCCTCTCTTGAAAAAGCTCAAAAAAGAAAAAAAAATCTTAAAAAAGAGATGAGACAAAAAATGTACAGGAATAAGAATTGTGAAGGAAAATGCTGACAATTTGAAAATAAAAATCTAAGCTTGGTAAAGGAAATATGGAAATGTCTGGAAGAAACAACTGTTTAAAAAACAAATTTGGCTGGGGGTGGTAATAAGATGGTCGCAAGAACACATGGATCTTCCTAAGCTCTCCTTTACCCTCAATCAATTTTAACAAAATTCAGCCTCATTATTAGTGCTTGACTGTAAGAACTCATGGATATTGGGAGTACAACACATTGCCAACTGAAAATATTCTCAAAATTCTACAGAAAAGGTCTGTTTTGCTCATTCATTGGGACAGACTGGGGTTAAGCCAGGCACAGACTTCAGGCAGGCAGTGAGACCACAGGAAACAGTTCATGCTGAGCAGACTGGAGGGGAGCAGGGTGTTGTCGCTGCTGGAAGAAAATCTGGAGGGAGCACTTTAGCACAGTGTTGGCTACTCTGCCCTGGTAGCAAGCAAATAGATCAGCAGAGAAGTTATAAACACAGGAATATAAGCTGTAACCCTAAAACACTAGTCTTTCAGGACCTGGCCATACCATTTCAATACCCAGAGTGACTCATCTTGAACCAAGTGCAGCCACAGTCACTGCTCCCAGTGAAGATACTGCCTTCCCTCTGCCACTGATTTCAGCACAATGGCAGTTCTGTGGGTCCATTCCCACTGCTGCTTCACTGCCACTTCCTATTGTCTGTAGAGGAAGCTTGGAAATACCACACTGCCCCCAATAAGTAGACCATAGCTTTTGTTTTTTTTTCTTAAAATGAGCAACAAGGCAATGCACATTCTAACTATTGATAGGTTCTATAGGGAAAGAGAGCAGACTTCAGATCCTGAGGAGGCTAAAATCAGGTAGGCTCTACATCTAAACTTGGATGTGATCTGGTCCCTACCACATAGGTAAATATAATCTGAGAGGAAAAAACAAAAATGGAATCAAACAATAACAGAAAGAGCAGAAATATTATGTTGTGGTCCATATTAATTTCCCAGTGTTCTTTCTCTGGATGTAGCTGCTTCTGTTCAGTGGAAGAGATTTGAATCTTTTCATTGTTGAAGAGATCAATGTCCATCACAATTGATTATAATATATAGTATTGTTGTTGATATGTACAATGATCTTCAGGTTCTGCTCATTTCACTTAGCATCAATTCTTGTAAGTCCCTCCAGGCTTCTCTGAAATCATCCTGCTAGTCATTTCTTACAGAACAATAATATTCCATAGATTAATTTTCTTCATTCACTTTTTTTCTTTTTGTATTTGTCCAATGGAGTTTTTTGAGTTGTTTTGTTCTATGGAATATTTTTTTTCCATTTTTCCAAGATTTTTAGAAGAATTTTTTCCAATTCACAAATTCTGTTTTCTTTGTAATTGTTTACCTTTTCCAATTCACAGATTCCGTTTTCCTGAGAGTTGGTTATCTTTTCCATTTGATAAATTCTGTTTTACAGTATATATGCATGAGTAATTTTTTTATAATATTATCTCTTGTATTCATTTTTCCAAATTATCCCCCCTCTCCCTCTACTCCCTCCCCTTGATTACAGGCAATCCCATACATTTTACATGTGTTACAATATAACCTAGATGCAATATATGTGTGTAAATACCATTTTTCTTGTTGCACATTAAGTATTAGATTCCGAAGGTATAAGTAACCTGGGTAGATAGACAGTAGTGCTAACAATTTACATTCACTTCCCAGTGTTCCTTCTCTGGGTGCAGTTATTTCAGTCCATCACTGATCAACTGGAAGTGAATTGGATCTTCTTTATGTTGAAGATATCCACTTCCATCAGAATACATCCTCATACAATATTGTTGTTGAAGTGTACAGCGATCTTCTGGTTCTATTCATTTCACTCAACATCAGTTGATGTAAGTCTCTCCAAGCCTCTCTGTATTCCTCCTGCTGGTCATTCCTTACAGAGCAATAATATTCCATAATCTTCATATACCATAATTTACCCAACCATTCTCCAATTGATGGACATCCCTTCATCTTCCAGTTTCTAGCCACTACAAAAAGAGCTGCCACAAACATTTTGGCACATACAGGTCCCTTTCCCCTCCTCAGTATTTCTTTGGGATATAAACCCAATAGCAGCAATGCTGGATCAAAGGGTATGCACAGTTTGATAACTTTTTGGGTATAGTTCCAAATTGCTCTCCAGAATGGCTGGATTCTTTCACAACTCCACCAACAATGTATCAGTGTCCCAGTTTTCCCACATGCCCTCCAACATTCATCATTATTTGTTCCTGTCATATTAGCCAATCTGACAGGTGTGTAGTGGTATCTCTGAGTTGTCTTAATTTGCATCTCTCTGATCAGTAGTGATTTGGAACATTCTTTCATAGGAGTAGATATAATTTTAATATCATCATCTGAGAATTGTCTGTTCATATCATTTGACCATTTATCAATTGAAGAATGGTTTGATTTCTTATAAATTAGGGTCAGTTCTCTATATATTTGGAAATGAGACCATTATCAGAACCTTTAACTTTAAAAATATTTTCCCAATTTGTTACTTCCCTTCTAATCTTGTTTGCATTAGTATTGTTTCTACAGAAACTTTTTAGTTTGATGTAATCAAAATTTTCTATTTTGTGATCAATAATGATCTCTAGTTCTCCTCTCGTCATAAATTCCTTCCTCCTCCACAGGTCTGAGAGGCAGACTATCCTCTGTTCCTCTAATCTATTTATTATCTCATTCTTTATGTGGAAATCATGGACCCATTTTGATCTTATCTTGGTATATGGTGTTAAGTGTGGATCCCCTATCTAATTTCTGCCATACTAATTTCCAGTTTTCCCAACAGTTTTTTTTCCAAATAATGAATTTTTATCCCTAATATTGGTATTTTTGGGTTTGTCAAAGACTAGATTGCTATAGATGTACCCTTTTTTGTCCTTTGTATCTAATCTGTTCCACTGATCGACCGGTCTTTTTCTTAGCCAATACCAAATGGTTTTGGTGACTGCTGCTATATAATATAGCTTTAGATCAGGTACACTTAGACCACCTTCCTCTGAGTTTTTTTTTCATTAGATCCCTTGCAATTCTCGACCTTTTATTCTTCCATATGAATTTTGTTGTTATTTTTTCTAGGTCATTAAAATAGTTTCTTGGGAGTCTGATTGGTATAGCACTAAATAAATAGATTAGTTTGGGGAGTATTGTCATCTTTATTATATTCGCTCAGCCTATCCAAGAGCACTGAATGTCTTTCCAATTATTTAAATATCACTATTTTTGTGGCAAGTGTTTTGTAATTTTTCTCATATAATTGCTTCTTTTCTTTGGTAAATGGATTCGCAAATGCTTTATACTCTCAACATTTGTTTGGAATGGGATTTCTCTTTGTATCTCTTGCTGTTGCATTTTGTTGGTGATATATAAAAGTGCTGAGGATTTATGTGGATGTATTTCTACTCTATCTTTTAATGAGCTACATATCTTACCCTGAACCTCATGAAAAGCTTTCCTATCCTTTCCCCATTTTTTCTAGCTCTCTTTGAAGATCCTTATGTGTAAATGTATATTGTATATGTTAATTACATATACTTTAACATATTTAACTTATATTGGTCTTCTTGCCATATAGAGGAGAGGGTAGGGGAAAAAAGGGGAAAAGTTGGAATGGAAACTTTTGCATGGGTCAGTGTTGAAATATGACCCATGCATATGTGTTGGATATAAAAAGCTATAATTTAAAAAAATTGTAAAAAGAATGAAAATCAGTTTGAACAAATTGAAAAATAAAATTGGAGAATTTTTTTAAAAAGCCATGAAATAAAAATTCCATGTCAATGTCCATGGCCAATTTGTGCAATTGGCCAAATGCAAAAGGAGGTGAAAGACTGACAGAAAAAAAATAGGTTACTAAAACTTAGAATCTGACAAATGGAAATAAATGACTCACGTAGAGATATAAAATCAATGAAATAAAAGTAAAAATCAAATGAAAATTTTGAAGAAATTATAAAATATTTCATTGGAGAAACTAATGATGTGGAAAATAGAACCAAAAGTGACAATATAGTAATTACAAAATAGTAAGCACAAGATAAACCCAACCACAAAGTAAACAAGAAAGAAGTTTAGGAGAGGAATAGAATTTTAGAAAATTAGGTAAGATAGGTCTCTGAAGACAATTGAATGGGGATAGATAGGAATAGACCTTTTTCTCAGGGTAGCATAGCACTTCGACAAAAACTGACCACTTCTTACAACATAAGATCCTCTGAATCAAATATAGAAAGACAGATGTGCAAATTGCATGTTTTTCAGATCATGATGCAATAAAAATTACTTCGAATAAATGACCATGGAAAAATAAACCCAAATGTAATTAGAAACTATTGAATTATAAATAATGAGTAATTCTAACAACAGATGATTGAAACAATCAATAATTTCTTCCAAGAAAATGGCAATAATAAGATGGTATGCCAGTAATTATTGATTGCAGCTGAACAGTAAATAGTGAAAATTTATCTTTCTAAATGTTCATGTGGATAACATAGATAAAGAGGAGATCAATGAACTGGGTATTGAAGTAAAAAGCTAGAGCTAGAACAAGTTAAAATTTCCAATTAAATAGTAGAACTTCTGAAAATTAAATTAGAGATGGATACAATTGAAAGGAAGAAATCTTGAATTAATAATAAAACTGAGATTTGAGTTTTATGAAAAAAACCAACAAACAGATAAAATTCTGGTTAATTGGATTAGAAAAAAGAAAGAAAGATACCAAGTTACTAGTATCAAACACGAACAGCATGAACTTATCATGAATGAAGTGAAATTTAAGCAAAAATTAGGAACAATTTTCACAAATTTATGCTAACAAAGATGACATGAATCTAAATGAAATGAATGAATCCTTAGAAAAATATAGCTTTTCCCAAGTAACAGAAAAGGAAAAAAACAAAATTAAACAGGTTCATTTTAGAAAAGGGTAAGTGGAAAATCCTCTCAGTACCCTCAAAAAAAATTTCCTGGACCAGTGAATTCTCTTCATCATTTAAAGAACAATGAATTCTAATACTATGTAAACTATTTGGAAAAATGATTTAAGAAAGAATTGCACAAAATTTCTTTTTCTGATGTATAAATTGTATTGATGTATAAACCAAAAAAGGCCAAAATAGAAAGACAAAATTATAAATCTATTTCCCTAATGAATATTGATGCAAAAACTTAAGGAAAAGTTATTCTAGTAGCGTAGCGGCAGACATAATACATTATGCCCAAGTGGGAGTTATATCTGAAATGCAAGGCTGGCTCTGTATAAGGAAAACTGTCAACATAATCTTCTTTATCAAAAACTAAAGTAACATATGTCATACAATTGTTTCAATCCATGCAGAGATATTATTTGGGGAAATACAACATCTATTTTTTTTATTAAAAACAATAGAGAGCATAGGGATAAATGGAGTTCTTTTAAATATTATAAAAAGAATTTAGCTAAACCTTTCAGCAAATATTATGTGCTTATGAGGATAAGCTCAACACATCTACAATAAGATAGGGTTGCTCATTCTCACTATTATTATTCAGTAATGTACTAGAAGTGTTAGTTTAAGCAAATAGAATAGAAGAAATTTTTAAATAAATCTGGTAATTTGTGCAGGAACAAATCTATCACTCTACGCATTTAACATGATGTTATAGTTATACAATTTGAGAGAATCAACTATAAAGCTACTAGAAACAATTAACAACATTAACAGTTCTACAGGATGTAAAATAAACACAAATATATTATTAATATTTCTATATGTTACCAACAAATCTTAGCAGCAAGGTATGGAAAGAAAAAAGACATTTACAATAATGGTAGGCATATAAAATATTTGGGAGTTTGTCTGTTAAGATAAAGGCAGGCAATATAGGAACAGAATTACAAAACACTTTTCCTACAAATAAAGTGAGATCTAAACAATCAGAAATATATCAAGTCCTCATTTGTAGGCCAAGCTAATGTAATGAAATGTTAATTTTAACTAACCTACTTATTCAGTGCTATTCTAATCCTCCTGCCAAGACATTGCTTTTTAGAATCAGAAAAATAATTTTAAAAATTCATCTGGAAAAACAAAAGTCAAGAATTAATGAAATAATGAAAAATGCAAACAAATAAGGTCTAGAACTTGTAGAAATAAAACTGTTATAACCCTTCAAAAGCATTAGGTAGTAGCAAAAACATAGTAGATCAGTGGAATAAGTTGGGTACACAATGTAGAATTGTCAACAATTATAGTAATCTAGTGTTTGATAAAATGAAAGATTCGACATTGTGGGAGAAGAATTCACTCATTGACTAAAAGTGCTGGGAAACCTGGAAAATAATACAGCAGAAACTAGACACAAACCAACATCTAAAGTATTACATTAAAGTTAGAAAAAAAACGATTTGTGTTTTAGGCATTAATAGTGATAGTATAAGCAACTTATGAGAATAAAGTCTGATCTATCTCTTGGACATTTGGAGAAGGGAGGATTTTCTGACCAAAGAAGAAAAGAAGAACATTAAAAATGCAAAATTTTGAATACTTCAAATGGAAAACAATCTGCACAAAAAACCCAGGATAGATGAGATTTGAATGGAACCAGTAAGAGGCATAGAAAATACACCATATCTGAGGGAATTTAGAGAGGGGGAGAATCATTGTGTAAATCTTACTCTCATCAGAAGAGGCTCAAAGAGTAAATAATTAACATATTTGTTTTTCAGAGAATTTTCTCTCACCTCATTAAAAGGGGGGAGAGGAAAAGGGAAAAGAAAAAGGAGAATAAGGGAAGGGACGTGGAGGGAGGGGGGAGGGATACTAAAAAAAAAAGGGAGGGCTGCGTGTCACAAGGGGGGTCTACAAATTGAATATTGGCGAAGGGGTTCAGGGGGGTCAAGGGAAAAAGCATAATCTGGGGATAATATGATGGCAGGAATTACAGAATTAGTAATTTTAACTGCAAATGTGAATGGAATGAATGCTCCCATCAAATGGAGACAGATAGCAGACTGGATCAAAAATCATAACCCTACAATATGTTGTTTACAGGAAGCACACTTAAAGCAGGGAGATACATATGGAGTAAAGGTAAAAGGTATGAACAGAGCCTATTATGCTTCAGGTAAAGCCAAAAAAGCAGGGTCTAGCTATCCTTATCTCAGATCAAGCAAAAGCAGAAGTAGATCTCCTTAAAAAAGATAAGGAAGGAAACTATATCCTGCTGAAAGATAGCATAAATAATGAAGCCATATCGATACTAAACATATATGCACCAAATGGTATAGCATCTAACTTTCTAAAGGAAAAGTTAAGAGAGTTGCAAGAAATAATAGACAGTAAAACTATAATAGTGGGAGATCTCAACCTTGCACTCTCAGATTTATACAAATCAAACCACAAAACAAACAAGAAAGAAATTAAAAAAGTAAATAGAACATTAGAAAAACTAGGTATGATATACCTTTGGAGAAAACTGAATGGCAATAGAAGGGAATATACTTTCTTCTCAGCAGTTCATGGATCCTATATAAAAATTGACCATATATTAGGACATAAAGATCTCAAAATTAAATGTAGGAAGGCAGAAATAATAAATGCCTTCTTCTCAGACCACAATGCAATAAAAGCTACATTCAGTAAAAAGTTAGGGATAAATAGACCAAAAAGTAATTGGAAACTGAATAATCTCATCTTAAAGAATGACTGGGTGAAAGAGCAAATTATAGAAATAATTGATAATTTCACCCAAGATAATGACAATGATGAGACATCATACCAAAATCTGTGGGATGCAGCTAAAGCAGTAATAAGGGGAAATTTTATATCTTTAGAGGCTTATTTGAAGAAAATAGAGAAAGAGAAGTTTAACGAATTGGGCCTGCAACTTAAAAAGCTAGAAAAAGACCAAATTAAAAACCCCCAACCAAAAATTAAACTTGAAATACAAAAATTAAAAGGAGAAATCAATAATATTGAAAGTAAAAAAATTATTGAATTAATAAATAAAACCAAGAGTTGGTTTTATGAAAAAGCCAATAAAATAGATAAACCTTTGGTAAATTTGATCAGAAAAAAGAAAGAGGAAAATCAAATTGTTAGTCTTACAAATGAAAAGGGGGATCTTTCCACCAATGAAGAGGAAATTAGAGAAATAATAAGGAGTTATTTTGGCCAACTTTATGCCAATAAATTTGATAACTTAAGTGAAATGGATGACTTCCTCCAAAAATATAGGCTCCCTAGATTAACAGAGGAGGAAATAAATTGCTTAAATAGTCCCATTTCAGAAAAAGAAATAGAACAAGCTATTAATCAACTCCCCAGAAAAAAATCCCCAGGACCAGATGGATTTACATGTGAATTCTACCAAACATTTAAAGAACAATTAGCCCCAATGCTATATAAACTATTTGAAAAAATAGGGGATGAAGGAGTCCTACCAAACTCCTTTTATAACACAGACATGGTACTGATACCTAAACCAGGTCGATCAAAAACTGAGAAAGAAAATTATAGACCAATTTCCTTAATGAATATTGATGCTAAAATCTTAAATAAGTATTAGCAAAAAGACTTCAGAAAATCATCCCCAGGATAAGACACTATGATCAAGTAGGATTCATACCAGGAATGCAGTGCTGGTTTAATATTAGGAAAACTATTAGTATAATTGAACATATTAATAATCAAATTAATAAGAACCATATGATCATCTCAATAGATGCAGAAAAAGCATTTGACAAAATCCAACATCCATTCCTACTAAAAACTCTTGAGAGTATAGGAATAAATGGATTATTCCTTAGAACAATCAGGTGCATATATTTAAGACCTTCAGTAAGCATAATATGCAATAGAAATAAACTGCAACCTTTCCCAGTAAGATCAGGAGTGAAACAAGGTTGCCCACTATCACCATTACTATTCAATATAGTACTAGAAACGCTTGCCTCGGCAATAAGAGCGGAGAAAGAGATTCAAGGAATTAGAGTCGGAAATGAGGAAATCAAACTATCACTCTTTGCAGATGACATGATGGTATACTTAGAGAACCCCAAAGACTCTGCTAAAAAGCTATTAGAAATAATTCAGAATTTTAGCAAAGTGGCAGGATACAAAATAAATCCACATAAATCCTCAGCATTTTTATACATTACCAACACAATCCAACAGCAAGAGATAAAAAGAGAAATTCCATTCAAAATAACAGTCAATAGTATAAAATATTTGGGAATTTATCTACCAAAGGAAAGTCAGGAATTATATGATCAAAATTACAAAACACTTGCCACAAAAATAAAGTCAGATTTAAATAATTGGAAAGACATTCAGTGCTCTTGGATAGGCTGAGCGAATATAATAAAGATGACAATACTCCCCAAACTAATCTATTTATTTAGTGATATACCAATCAGACCCCCAAAAAACTATTTTAATGACCTAGAAAAAATAACAACAAAATTCATATGAAAGAATAAAAGGTCGAGAATTGCAAGGGAACTAATGGAAAAAAACTCAGAAAAAGATGGTCTAAGTGTACCTGATCTAAAGCTATATTATATAGCAGCAGTCACCAAAACCATTTGGTACTGGCTAAGAAATAGAACGGTAGATCAGTGAAACTGATTAGATACAAAGGACAAAAAAGGGTACATCTATAGCAATCTAATCTTTGACAAACCCAAAGATACCAACATTAGAGACAAAAATTCATTATTCGGAAGAAACTGTTGGGAAAACTGGAAATTATTATGGCAGAAATTAGATATGGACCCACACTTAACACCATATACCAAGATAAGATCAAAATGGGTCCATGATTTAGGCATAAATAATGAGATCATAAATAGATTAGAGGAACAGAGAATAGTCTACCTCTCAGACCTGTGGAGGAGGAAGGAATTTATGACCAGAGGAGAATTAGAGATCATTATTGATCACAAAATAGAAGATTTTGATTACATCAAACTGAAAAGTTTCTGTACAAACAATACTAATGCAAACAAGATTAGAAGGGAAGTAACAGATTGGGAAAATATTTTTAAAAGGAAAGGTTCTGATAAAGGTCTCATTTCCAAAATATATAGAGAACTTACCCTGATTTATAGGAAACCGAACCATTCTCCAATTGGTAAATGGTCAAAGGACATGAACAGACAATTCTCAGATGATGAAATTGAAACTATTTCCACTCATATGAAAGAGTGTTCCAAATCACTACTGATCAGAGAAATGCAAATTAAGACAACTCTGAGATACCACTACACACCTGTCAGATTGGCTAAGATGACAGGAACAAATAATGATGAATGTTGGAGGGGATGTGGGAAAACTGGGACACTGATACATTGTTGGTGGAGTTGTGAGAGAATCCAGCCATTCTGGAGAACAATTTGGAACTATACCCAAAAAGTTATCAAACTGTGCATACCCTTTGACCCAGCATTGCTGTTATTGGGATTATATCCCAAAGAAATACTGAGGAGGAGAAAGGGACCTGTATGTGCCAAAATGTTTGTGGCAGCTCTTTTTGTTGTAGCTAGAAACTGGAAGTTGAATGGATGTCCATCAATTGGAGAATGGTTGGGTAAATTGTGGTATATGAAGGTTATGGAATATTATTGCTCTGTAAGAAATGACCAGCAGGAGGAATACAGAGAGGCTTGGAGAGACTTAAATCAACTGTTGCTGAGTGAAATGAGCAGAACCAGAAGATCACTATACACTTCAACCACAATACTATATGAGGATGTATTCTGATGGAAGTGGAAATCTTCAACATAAAGAAGATCCAACTCACTTCCAGTTGATCAATGATGGACAGAAATAACTATACCCAGAGAAGGAACACTGGGAAGCGAATGTAAATTGTTAGCACTACTGTCTATCTACGCAGGTTACTTATACCTTCGGAAGCTAATAATTAATGTGCAACAAGAAAATGGTATTTACACACACATATTGTATCTAGGTTATATTGTAAAACATGTAAAATATATGCGATTACCTTTCATTGGGGGGAGGGAGTGGAGGAAGGGAGGGGATAATTTGGAAAAATGAATTAAAAAAAAAAAAGAAATTGAAGCCATTTCTCATCATATGAAAACACACTCTACATCCAGAGTCTCAAACTACGTCCCATGGGTGCCATTTATGCAGCCTACCCAGCTATGGCAAATGGGCTGAGTGGCAGATACAGAGTGTGAGCTTTTGTTTTTACTATAGTCCAGCCCTCCAAGAGTCTGAGGGAAAGTGAACTGGCCCTGTATTTAAAAAGTTTGAGGACCACTGCTTTAAATCAATATTGACTATGAAAATCCAAATAAAGGAAACATTTTTCTGATTGAGTAACATGACAAGAAAAGATAATAATTAATGTTGGTGGAGATATAGAAAACCTTGGATGCTAATGCATTATTGGTAGAGTTCTGGAATGACTCAACCATTCTAGAAAGCAATTATCTTCAAAGGACTAAGAAAATGTGCATATCCTCTTATCCAGCAGTGTCTCTACTGAGTGTCTATCTCAAAGAGATCATAAAAGAGGGCAAAGAACACATAGATGAAAAAATGTTTCCAGCAGCTCTTTTTATAGTGACAAGGAACAGAAAATTGAATAGATTCTCATCTGTTGGGGAAGGGCTGAATAAGTTATAGCATCGGAATCTACTGGAATATTATTGTTCTGTAAGAAAGGATTTCAGAAAAACCTAAAAAAATTGAATTAAATTGAGGGTGAGTGAAATGAACAGAACCCTGAGAACATTTTACAGAGTAGTAAGATTATATGATGATCAACTCTGATGGACTTGGTTCATTTCAACTATGAGATGATAAAAGATAATTCTAAGAGACTTTGGTCTTTCTTGGTTGTGAGTGAATATATGTGTGAGTGTGTGAGTGCGTGTGTGTGCGTGTGTGTGTGTGTTTGTGTGTGTGTCTGTGTGTGTGTGAATTGGGTTTAAGTGACTTGCTCAGGGTCAAACATCTAGGCAGTGTTCAGTGTCTCAGACTGGATGTAAACTCAGGTCCCCCTGGCTCCAGTGTAGGTGCTCTATCCACTGTGACTAAACAAGATTTGGTATATAATAATGATAGAATAGTTGTGTGCTATTAGACATGATGACTTGGTTGATATTAGAAAAAGAGGGAAAGAGTTGCATGAAATAATAAAAAAATAAAATGAGTTGAAATAAAAAAAAATATTGTGCACAGTAACAGCAATGGTTTTCTAATAATATTTTGCAGTCTAAGTCATTTTGTGTGGTATAACTTCTAAAATCAATTACAAAGGACAGATGCAAGTATAAACAATTTACCTGCAAAGAGAGATAGAACATGGATACTTTTGTTTTGCACACACACAGGCACATACACACACACACACACATACACACACACACAGATACATAGATACACAGATATATCTTTTAGGAAAAAAGTAAGCAATATGTAATGGAAAGTCATGGTGTAATATTTAATCCTCTATGTTGTGCTGCGTACAAGTTAAAGGCTTTTTTCATTCTTTCCTATATAAGTTGAAAAAAATTTCTCTATGTGTTTAACAATATACCTATATATATGTGCATAAATATAATAAAGTATTATAGTGGTGTAAGAAATGATAAAGAGGATTGCTACAGAAAAAAACAGAGGACACATGTATGAACTTATGACAAGTGAAATAGAACTAGGGCTTCCAGTGTAGCCATTTTTCCACCTAGCTGCACCTGTCAATAATGGAGAGTACACCACATAAGTCAAGGATTCTTCCTGTTTAGGAGCATAAAGTAACATTAAAAATGTGTCTGACCTTTGAAGTCCACAGGTCCCACACTATGACATTTGCACAAATTGTAAAATCTTCACTGAGCTGAGCTTCTGGATTAAAGTCCCCCACGTACAGAAGATGATCATTAAAATAATTGAAGTATCCATAGTTCATAATGGCATACTGGGCCTCTGTACGTCTTCTCTCATCCACAAACACCTGCTCACCAACAATGTTCTTAAACTGGGTGTTCTTCAGGTAGGAGTGCAACTGAAAAAGAGGAGAAATGCTCATCAGTGAGCAGCACCTGAGGGAAAGGCAATATGAGAATTTATGGAGTCTAATGCTCTTATTTTCAGATGGGGTCAAATCTGAGTTTCTTTTGGGACACAGAAATGACCCTCTGACACCCACAGGGTTGCCTGTATCTCCTAGGTTTGTAGTTTCAGTTTTACACTCAAGTCCTCATTGTTTCTCACCCCTTTTGTATAATGTATTGCCAAGGTCTCCTTGCAACATCTCTCCTGTTCTCTGCTATTGGAACATTCTCATGACTTCATACCCAGATTATCTCAATAGCCAACTGGTGAGTGCCTCTGTTTTAAACCTCTCCTATTCTGCCCTCCATTCTGCCTTGGAAGGGATTGTTCTAAAGCACAGGTCATACCGTGGCTCTCTCATCCATGATAATCTCCAGTGGTATTCTCCCATTTCCAGGATAAACTATAAAACCATTTATGTGACATTCAAAGAACTCATTGTAAACCAGGACCTCAATACAGTAGCCACTGAATATACAACACCTGAGGAGACTGCAGAAGTGGCAGGCATTGTAGCAGTTTTTGTACCAAAGATGTTAAGATGGTTGAAGAGCTTGTCAGAAGGGTATCACAGGGGTCTCTTTTAAAGCCCTGGGACAGGACTCGGTGGCTTTGCCAGTACCCAGATCGAGCACACCTGCCTGGCTCACAGTTTGAAAGTGAGGAAGAGAACTAGCACACAAGAACATTTAGCCACAGTGGAATATGGATCTTCTCACAGTTGCAGGGTAGGAAAAATTGTTTGTGGTAACTCACAGAACATAATAGAGTCCAAGATATTAATAACACATTTCTTGCAAGATCAGACAATCTTGGGAGAAGTGAAAGTTCCAGCTCCCTAGAAGAATCCCTGAAATTAGCTGCTCAAAACTCCTGAAGCTTAGGACATTGGCCCCTTTATCATGGAAATATGGCACTACTCTAATACACAGGTAAAGTCAAATAATAGGCTGGGAAAGTTGGCAAACAATCGAAAATGGTTCTGATCATAGAAAATTATTATGATGAACAGGAAGATGAAAAATCCATACTAAGAAGAAAATAACAAAGTCAAAACTCCTATATCCAAAGCCCTCAACGAAAGTAAGAATTGGTCTAAAGCCATAGAAGAGTTCTAAATGAATTTTCAAAATGGAGTCAGAGAAGTAGAGAAAAAAGCATGAATAAAAATGAGAGAGATGTAAAAGGAAGCAGAAAAAGAATATAAGAGAAACAAGCCTTAAAAATCAGAATTCAACAAATTGAACAGGAAATATAGAGGCCCATTGAGGACAATATGTCCTTAAAAATTAGAACTAAGAAGGTAAAAGGTAATGATGTTTTCAAAAATTAAAGACAGACCAAAAAGAAAAAGAATGAAAAACAGCATGCAATATCACAATGGAAAACGCTAACCTGGAAATCAGAAAAAAGGAAGATCATTTAACATTATGAGACGACTGGAGTTCTACAATCAAAAAGAACATGGATCCTATTGTTCAAGAAAGTATTAAGTAAATTTCTTCTGCATTCCAGAATATGAAGAGAAAATAAAGGATGAAAAAAGCTACAGATCATCTACTGAGAAAGATCCCCAAAGGACGTCACCAGGGATATCATAGCCCAATTCTAGACCTCCAAGGTGAAGGAAAAAATAATGCAAGGATGCAGAAAGAAACACATCTATACATTGGAGCCACATTGAGGATGAAAAAAGAATCCTCACATTCTTAATTGAAAGATTAGAGTGCATAGAATAGCCTAATTTGGGAAAAAAAAAAAGGATCTGGCTTGCAAATAAAAATCACCTACCCAGAAAACCTGAGTTCAGTCCTTCAGGAAAAAATTTGGGTTCCAATGAAATAAAGGGCCTTTAAATATTTCTGATAAAAGAAGTCCAGAGCTGCATAGGAAATATGAAACCTAAGTTATTTACAACTCTAAGATTCTAGGAAGGAAATTTCATTTTAACTTTATATGCTATTTGACAAATATTGGAAAATAAAAATAAAATCTTTGAGGAATATACAATCAGAACAGTCTTACTAAAATACATAGTCAAAAAATCATAGCTAAAAAGGCACCACTCTTTCCATATTACCTGCCATGGATGAAGCAATACAGATCCTTCATTTCCCAAGGATCTTTTCTCAGATCTTTTCACCAGTATTTCATGGAGAGCCCAAGCCACAGCATATAAAGCATTGTAGATATTGTAACTCAAGGCAGATGTGGTCATGTCCACAGGGTAAAGAGGTAAATGTTTCAGGGAACCATTTGGTAAATATAAATCTTGCTCTGGGATATCTGGTTGATCTGAGCATTTCAAAGGTGATGGCCTATGTGCTTCAATAAAATATTCCCTCATGGTTAAAGGAGTTATATGTTGCCTGATAAAACTGTCAAACCCAGGTATTGGAGTAGTCAAGTGTGAAAAGTAGAGAGAAGCATGGAAAGTGAAACCATAATGGTACAGGGCTCTTGTTGTAATGTCTGAATGAGACGTGACAATCCACACCTTCTTGGTTGGAAATAAAAATCCTGGTGGGTCTCCCATAATTGTAAATGAGTCTGTGTCAGTATGAATGACAATGACTTTGACTTCTGAAGTTAGGATCTTGGACGTAAAGATCTCAGAGGTCTCCCTATTTTTACTCTCACTGAGAGGGATCTTCTCTGTGAAGGACATGCAGACTCTATTCTTTTTCATTTCTTCTCTCATGTCCCTGAGGAATTCCTCACCTCTCATATCATCAAAGACAATTAGACCTATCCAGTTCCATTGAAAATATACCAATAAGCGGACAATTCCTCGGTGAAGAGAAGAGGATTTGGAGGCCATCTGATAGAGGGAAGGAAACTGGACTTTGTCAGCAAGACTGGAATCAAATGGACCATAAATAATCTGGATGAGGAAAAAAATAAGGATGAGCAGGTGCATGCTGCTGCTGAGAGAACTAAAGTAAAATACACTTACTCAAATGGATATATTTTTGTTAGAAGAAAATTTTAGATTTTATTGTAAAGTTTATCATAAATGGCAATTTCTCTCTGAAAGTCTATCTCTCTCTGAGCTGTCAAAAAGACAATGACTTATTGAAGGCATTCAAGCAATGAATCTTCCTTAAGCTTTCCAATGGAACCAGAATAGATAAATTATTTCTTCATTTGGTCGTTGGCCCAGAACAATTTTTTTTTTCTTTGGTGAATGAAAGAAAACCACATGATCAGAACTGTGTACCTTTTTGATTTGGAACACCATAATATTCAGCTGTAGATGTCATTACTGGTTTTAATTGTGGTATTTTCAACAAGAAAATCTATCTGGTTTGTAATAGACCCTGAACATCTATTTCTGGCTTTGTGAAATCAGAAAGTTGAGATTCCTAAAGGAGCTTAGTGAGATCTAAATTAGTGATATAGGAAAGACACCCCCAGTACAATGTAGCTCAGTAGCTGACATCCTCCCAGTCACTAAGGATTTCCAAGAATATGACTTTTCAAGTATAATGACAGCTCATTCTTCTTCATGTATTATTGCTATAAATAGAACAAATAGGAAACAAAAAAATGTTTTTTCAACATTAGAGAAATTCAATTCAAAAAAAGATGGATGTAGGAAAAGGCACCTATCAGATTTACAAATATCCTAAAAACATAAAAGGAAAGCAGAAAATGTGGAAAATTTTTGTACGAAGTGTCTCTGGTAAAATTCAGCAGTAAACTGGGCAAGGGAATTGCAATGTGTATTGTAGATTGATTTCATTTCTCAAAAATAAAGTTATCTCTAGGCATATGAAAAAAATCTAAATCACTATTTTTAGAGATGTGCAAATTGAAACAACTCTGAAGTACCACACGCCACTTATTAGATTGATTAACATAACAAAAAAGATAATCATAAAAATCCTGTAAGGGATATTGTAAACTGGGGATATAACACACTGTTGCTTGAATTGTGTTCTGATCCAATTATTATGGGAAAAAATTTGAAAAGATGATCAAAAGTCTTTAAAACTGCTCATATCCTTCCATCCAGCAATATCTTTGATAAATCTATATACCAATATTATTATAAAAGTGTGAAAGGACCAATTTTACCTAAATTCATTAAGCAGTTGTTTTTGCTATGGCTACAGATAGGAAGTCAAATGCACATATTTCAATTGTAAAATGTTTACACTAGTTATAGTATATGATGATGAGGAAATGTAAATATGTTGATATAAATGAGAAGGAAAACAAAATCTCTGGAAACTCCTAGGTACAAAGATGTAAAGTGTAGTGAGCATAACCTGGAGTACATGCTACACTCGAATAGCACTATTGTACCATAAGTGAATGATTTAGAAATTCTCATCAATACAATGGATCAAGAAATTCTGAGAGAACTAGTGAAGAAATATATGTTTCATCAATATGGAAAGAATTGATATTGTCTGAATCCTGAATGAAGCATAGCATATTTCATTTTCTTTCTTTCTTTTGAGTTCTCTTTTAAAAATGACTGAATTGGAAATGTTTTTCATGATTGTACATGTATAACTGATAACTGAATGCTTACTAGTTTCAGTAGGCGGCACCATAAAGGAAGAAACAGAAAGCGATTGGGGAACTTAAAACAGTAAAAATTGTTTTTGACAGGATATTACTGGAAGCAATAAAACATGATATAGTAACAATGTGCTTGTAAACATTTAAGAAAATAAATAAATACAATTGATTAAAAACAGCTGAAATATGTCCTAAGCTGCACATAAGTAGTCTAATGCTTCTCTGAAGTTCTCATAAACATGAAAACTATGGAAAAAAGGGGGCAGATAGGTGGCATAGTAGATAGAGCACCAGCCTGGAATTCAGGAGGACCCAAGTTCAAATCTGGCCTAAGACACTTAACACTTCCTAGCTGTGGGACCCTGGGCAAGTCACTTAACCCCAGCCTCAAAAAAAAAAAAAAAAAAAAAAAAACTATGGAAAACAAGGGCACGGTTTAACACCATATCAGACATTCATGACTCTTTATACGTAACATTACCCTTCTCTACAGACAATTCCACATTAACTATCATCAGATACAACTTGATATGTATTGTTTATTCTCTAAGACCCATCAGAAGGTCTATTCTAAAATTTGATAATCATTACCACAATCTTTGGCAAGAATATTTGTCTCATTGACAAAGACAGATATTTGTGGATTATAGGAATGATAAAAACTCAAATCCTCTATGACAAATAGTGTTTTAGATCTGAGGGTCACATATATACCCACACATCATAGTAGGAAAGACTCTGCCTGTTTGGTGAAGGAGACTTATTCAATTTATCCTGCCATGCTCTCTCTGATCAGGATCAAGAAAAAATAATCCCAGAATGGAACAGATTGATTCTTCTCTTGACCAGACTTCCTGCTGTTATATTATCTGGCAACAAAAGTCCTAGATGAAGGTTTTGTCATGAATCCCTCACTTAGATAGCTCAGTCATGTTTCCACAAGGACATCTAGAGTTAATTCCTATGATCTTTGAGCTTTTACATTTTTGTTTTTACTCTTCTCCAAGTATATGGTCAGGACTATTTATAATTTTAATGTTAATGATACAATGAAGATCCCAATTATTTTTTCTCCAAGGGACTTAAATAGTGAATCTGTATCTGTAAAGGAATAATAGTTAGATAATGTTAGGTTAAAATCTAGGAGAGCTTTAAAACAAGGGATATGGATATAAATGGAGAGAGGCTTCCAGTCCTTCCCCTTTTCATATGAGTAGTTCCATATTCAAAACTGACCTCCATTTCCTTTAAATGAAACCATCTAAATTTTTATTGTTTCTCTTCCATGAAATCACCCCCAATTTGTTCTTCTGAACACACAAAACAGCCACTCATCTGACTGACCAGTGACAAAGTTCACTAAGCAGCCAGCTTAAACTACAGTGCTCAGAGAGGTCTCTTTTCAGTTTTGACAAGATGAGCTGCTTTCTGAAATGTTACTCCTCACACCAAATGTTTCTGCTCTCCTTGTATGCCCATTAATAAAGTTAGGATCCTCTCTGAGAACAATGTCAGGAATGTTCTCAAAGTCTTGTCCATTCATAAATGTAAATATGAAGTTCTTAGTACAGCTCTGTGGACAGGCTTCGCAGTGCTCCCCAAAACAAGCACCTTATACATCAGTGCTCATGCTCAGTTTCCTTTTATAAATAATTCTCATCTCAATAAATTCTGGACTAATAGTGAAGAACTAAGAAATTATGAAGATTGAAGCTCATAGAATGAGGCATAAAATACTGAAAATTCATCCAATTTCATAACGGTAAGATTTAATCAGTTCTCTTCCACCAGTGAATTGGGTAGTATCGAGTAAACATTTTAACTTCTCCAATCATTATTGAATTTATCTGTATTATGAGCAAATAAAACTAGTTTTGCTTTCAGATCCTTTCTTGGATTGAGGCTAAATGTCTTCTTGGCTCACAATATGGTTGATGTTCAAGGAGTTGTTCATTTTCCCTGATGATGAGGACAGTGGCTTTGTTCAGTCACTAGACACTTAAACTGATCTAAGAAAACCCAGATTAATTAGTATCCCAGTTGATCATTAGCTGCATGATAACAATCTACCTTTTCTCAGTCACAGTACTCTCCACTGTAAATGGGATTTATAAGAATATCTTCATTATGAGTTTGTTGTGAAGATCAAAAGAAATATATTTGTAAAGCATTTTTTTAATTTTTTAAAGATATAAATAAATGCATTTTATTTTACTGCTGCGGCTCCTGCTACTTCTACCACCAATACTACTGCTGTGACTGCTAGTTTGTACAGAAGAACAGAGAATGTATTAGGTTCTATCTCATTCACCTGGGGTAAATGATAGAGGCCAAGCAGGGTCCCCATCTGAACAGACAGAGCTGATGTGGCTCCTCCAATGGCAGCCACAACCTTTCCTTGCTCTCTGCAGTTGTAATTAGGGAGGAGCTGGTGTGTTCCAGACAGCCACCGCAGGTAGTGCTCCAAGGTCCTTTCTTCACTGGAATAGGAGTTGTACACACGATATCCCAGGGAAATGTTAGGCAACAGATTGGGATTCCTGTTAATCTCATGCAGGGTGAAGGCAGGCATGAAGAGTTGCTGGTAATTTTTTTCAATATATCTGGTGAATTAATGGTAAATGTTATAGAACATTAATGCAAACTTCACACCGAATTCATTTCAGAAGAGGGACTTTGTCAACATTTAGACACAACTAAAGCTGCAATAGCTGTTTAGCTCTTTCCATTTGAATTCAAAATGATCTCTGTCCACATACGTTGTTCCAATATACTTTTTTTTGGTAATTTTTTAAAGGGTGAAGCCTACTGTTTTTATGTCCTCATGTAACTCTGCTTTCTTGAGTTATTCACTGTTTTCACAAGAAGACAGGGATACTTGTTGACTCTAGAAGCTGCAGAGTATAATGGGAGGGAGAAATAAGGTACTGTGATGTAAGGTGGGAAAAGAATAATTAGCTTAGTTAAAGTCACTGATATATATGGAAATTGTTTAGTGAGACCATATTTCCCCAAAGAAATAAGGGAAGATTTCATGGAGATCATCATTGTCTATGAAAACTGAGGAAATTTTGATATCTGGGGATTTGGCAAAGAGGTCCTTTTAAAAGGAGGAAATTAAACACCTAAATTCTAATAAGTGTGAGAAGAGAATGTGCCGCAGATGCAGAACAGCAATATTTTACTCAGATCCTATCTAATATCCCTGATAAAATGAGTTCCTGGTTCAGCTTTCCTCTCTCCTCACTTTTTCCTTTTCTCTCAGGATCTGAGAAGAAAAGTCAGTTAAAAGATTTTTATTTGGTACCACATCTTCAACCAGGAGCCCAATAGCAAAACTGTATAGCTTTATTATTCTAGGCAATGTTTAATAATTGGCCAAACCTTGTACAATATTCTTAATAGTGACAACCTGGGCTTGTTTTAATGGATGGGAAATGTTAGTGTGACATTATAGTGACATATTCAATTTCCATCAAATTATCATTGATGCTGACAATATGGAGGCCTTGCCTTCTCCATGGGGTGCAGTTCTCAAGGAAAAAATCAAATAAGTCATAAAATTTAAAAGGGCATTTGATTTAGAACAGGATTTTTATTTAATGTTTCACCAATGGGTGAAACACTTCCCCTCTAGGTCAAACTTCTCACTTTTCCTAGATGCTGAACAACAAAGGGAACAAGAAGAAGCATATTAAAGCAGTAAAAGAATAATCAATAATTCATATCATTTAGTGGCCTTGTTTCTTAGACAAAAATATACACAACTATAATGAAATGTTTATAATTAATTAATATTGATTCATAGAGAATTTTTATTTCTAAGTACAAAGAAAACTACAAATGAAAAAAGGAATGCAGAGGAATTAAATAATGACATAAGACTACAGCAAGTTTCAGAAAAGAGCTTTTATCTGCAAACTATTCAGTGAATGTCATGTTCTGTCTTCAAGAAGCACAGGACAGAGCTTCTCCTCTGAGGTGACAGAGGAAAATGATCCATAAATCGGTGGAGGAATCTGAAATTTTGCTACAGCGCAGACTTACAAAAGGTTATATTTGAGTGTTGCATGACTATATACTGAGATCCTGCTATGGAAAGGAGGGATTTGCAAAGGGAGTTGATAGTGACAATGCATAAAACTAAGATCTATACAGCAGCACAAAGGTCAGGATGTTTGTCAAAATCCCAGAAAATAAATAAACACCATCAGTCTTGGGTTAAGGAAGAGTTACCTTGAGAAATTAAAAGAAGCTCCTGTGACACCACATAGAGAAAGCAGAATTCTCCAAACATTACTCAGTGGGAACAGGCATTTCATAAAACCATTTGCGAGGCTGAGAACTTGCTAGAGCTCCATCCTGCACCATTCTGTCTTTTCCAAATAAAGTCAAATTTCTCAGCCCTCAGTTTCAGGCTCCATCAGTCCTAACACACTCAGTACCTTTGAGATTCCCTAAGCTGGGGCATGGTTACTTTTGTGACATTACTTCTTCCAAAAAGAATAGAAAATAATGATAAATGCACTTACCCACAGGAAGGAGTAACCTAAGATCATGTTTCCCACTTCTAAATGAGGTGGGAGGAGTAGAATTATCCCTAACCCTAAATTTCCTGAAGAAGGGGTCCCATGACTTCCTAACAAGAAGTGCTCTCTTGTTGTCAGATAGGCAAAGCTGGAGAGGAGACACAATTTTCCTTCCTGTGAAGGGGGCAGAATTCCTCTTGCTTAGGATCTGTACACTCAGCAAGAACTCTGTCCTAGGATAGAGAGGCAGCAGGGCCCAAGTGCTTCTGCTTCTTCAGGCCATTAACTCTTCACTATTTCTATGAAGTCAGGATGGCCGGGAATGAAGGGAGACAAAAGACTGAGCCTGGCAGGGACAGAGAAACCTGGGGACGGCCTGCTTGATGGGGAAGGGGAAGGAGAAAGGAGGGGAAAAGGGTTTTCTTTCTTCAGCTCTGAAGTTAAGGAGACACAATGAAAGCTGCCAAGAAGATATAAACATGAAGAGACAGGGAGAGGAGAGAGACTCATACTGAACAATGAGGACTTTTTTTGCATCCTCTCAATGGAAATGAGCACAGGCAGAGAGAGACACTAACCTAACAGCCTTACAATCCTTGTTAGGAGGCCTCTGAAACCGCTCTGCTCCTGTGACATTGCTCACTTCAGGTGACTGTAGGGGGAGAAAGAAGCCGATCTCCACATCTCCACGGATGTAACGCATGGGTTGATCTTCATAGCAGTCCTGCCCAGACCCTGGAAGCTGCAGCAGCAGAGACACAGCAAAGGAAGAAACGAGGTGAGAAATGCTTCTCACAATGTGGGGCCACATCTCCCTGAACTGTAACTAAAATTTTAACTCTGAGGCAATGGAGCCACTGCTCATGCTCCAGCCAAGTCAGCTGCTGGAGTCAGGGACTGAGGAGGAACTTTGCAGCACCAGACGTGACTTGTCTATCTACAGAAGTCTGAGCTCTGGTCTTCAGATCACACTGGAGGAAACAGAGGAACATTAGTCAGGTCCATGTGTAAGACAAGCACAAAGGTGCAAGATGAGGGACCATTATATACTTTCTGTCTGTTTCCCAGTACATTTATTTTTAGATAATTGTGGAGTTCATTCCTCTTATTCTATTGTCCACAGAGAAGTCTCAATCTCAGAAGAATTCCGAGGACCAGCCTGCCTGGGGCATCTCCAGCTGAGTCCCTGCATCCAGGGAAATCATAAGTGCAAAATTATATTTTGACCTCTCTTTCCCTTGTTCCAGGTCAGGCTCCATTCCAGACGTGCCTTTTCTAGGAAAATAATTTTGTGACCTGACTTCAGCCTGTGAGGGAGAAACTTTATGAAATATTCTATTATGTCACAAGATTTATTAAATTCTTCAGAGATGACAATTTCCTTAAAAGATGGTAAAAAATCCAGGTCCCTGCTCCAGGGTCCACGTGAGCCAGGTCCCATGCTCAGGACGCAGTGTAATCCATTTAGAAGAGTCATTATAGAAAGTCCAGCGCTCATAGTTTTCCTCTGCTAGTGGGTCTCCCTCTTTCTGTAGGATTATGACACCCGTCTGTTAGAGATTAAAGGAGCCTCAGAGGTTCCTCAGTCCAGGATTTTGAGGACAGATTTCCACTCTCCAAAAAGGAGAACAAAGACACCTGCAGGCCCATCTTCCCCACCTCAGAAGGTTGAAATCACAGGATCTTCAGATTCACCTTTGCACTTTGGGTGATGGGAGCAAAGACTTCTGAAGTCCCACAGACATTTGGGGGAAATCTTTCATGAAATCTTGACTTTACAGATGAGAAATGTCTCCCCGGAGATTAGAATGACTTACCTGCCTTTAGACAATATGCAGCAGAACAATCCTGAGGTTTTACCCAAAAGGTAATTCCCCTCCTACTCCCAACCCCTGCCCTTAGAGATGTTCACAGGTGGAGTTCTTGCAGTCAGAAATCCTTCAGACCAGAGCTTTTGGAGAGAGCCCTCCAGTCTGAGGGAGAGGCACTTGAGTGGATGAGATGGGGCCAATTTGCTCCATGATTGCAGTTCAAGAGATCAGTTTAGTCCTGGGGGAGGGGATGCTGCTCCTGGCAGTGAAAACCAGTCAGAGCTGTGGATGAAAAATGAAGTGAATCAAATACAAAATACTTTGGTATATCTGCCTTTGCTTACTGGATCCCAGGCCGTCTTCCTAACCTGATTACCTATAACAAGATAAAGCATCATATAGCCAGAAGAGACTACAGAGACCTTGTGATTCTAGTTTGGTCCCTTCCTTCTCTAGATCTAGGAAATGGGCCTGGCAAGGTTTAATCATTTTACTCAGGTCTAATCTTCAGTGACCCCATTTTCAGGTTTTCCTAAAGGGCTTTGCCGCTCCCCCTCCAAAGCCTTTGATTGATGAACTAAGGGAAATAAGGTGAAGGACTTCCCTTTGGTCACAAAGTGATTCCAGTAAATGCCTGAGGCAGATTTGAACTTGCCTCCTGCCACCTAACTATTCCTTTCCAATCTGAGACCCTTCCAATGGATGATCCATTCAAGATTTCCATAATTTTCCAGACTACATTGTGAAGGTCCAGTCTAGCTCCTCTGAAGGGCTCAGAATAAGTCCTTGTCAGGATAAGCAAAATCCTTGCCCCATGTTGGGCGCCAATATGTAATGTTCTGTTGTCTCCAAAAACTGCCATTCGCTCTCTGAGAGATCTGCTGTCTCAAGTGCCGCCAACTCTGACCTAGAGTAGACTCCTCTCTTTTGCCCAATGATGTCTTCTTTTATCCTCCCAGAGAATGGACATGGAATAACTCATGGGCTTCTGGGAAAAAAATACTTCAACCAATGAACTTGCTCCTCTTAAACATGCCAGAAGTTCAAAGGGGTAAAATTTCCCTTAAAGGCTGGAACTAGAGAATTGTTAAGTACCAAGTTAGCACTAAGTAAGAACCTAACACTCCATGACAGGGTAGCCCCATGTGCCCTCTTATACACTATATTCCAAAACTGAAATCTATGGATCCTTACTACCCAATACGATCCAACAGGGTAAGTTCTAGTGACCCATAACCAGTTTTAAATACAGGAAGTTCCTCCCACAAAGGGCTCTACATCTTAAATGCTATAGACACAGATTTATCCTGAGGGAACTTGCCCCTCCAAATGGGGAGGTCAGGCTTCTCTCATGGCCCTATTGTTCCACTTTGTAGCAAATCTCAGGGAATAAAATAAAGTTAAAACAAAGCTTCTTTATGGCTCCTGTGTGGGGTCTCCTCAAAGTGCTCCTAGCAGAGGATATTTGGGGGATTTGTCAGGCTTTAATTACACATACACAGACACACAAGCCCACAAGCACCAGAACATTTTCTGGGACATTTTGTGAATAAAGAAGCTGTGGTAGAGAACACTAGTTTTTAAAGACTTTGTTTCCAAGTGGATTAATTTGGGATCCTTCCTAGAGCCCTTTGGGCAAGGAGATTTCAGTCAGTCTTCCCCCTCTGGCAGAGAACTCTGGGAATTCCACAGAGTTTTGTTTGTTTTTACTTTGACCCTCCTCAGGACCCAATTTTCGAGAGGGATATTGGAATGAATTTCTGGCAAAGAGAAGGTGGAACTGACCCTTCTGAGTGGAACATTGAAGACCATCCAGAACACTGAAGAGACGACTGCCATCCTGGCTAGAAAAGGGAACAGGAGACACACCAGGGGACTAGCAGCAGGATGGCTGTTTATTTCCTTCCCCACAGAGAAGGCCCAACAGGCAAGGACTCAGAACCAGGCATCTGTGGTGCATCTAATAAGGGTCTGTCATCATTCCTAGAGCAGAGCAACATTGCAGAACTGGAGAGCAGACTTCCATTGGCCCAGAGACCTGCTCAGTGATGGGGATCTAGCTCTCCAGGTCTGGCAAAGAATGATTTTGACTCAGATTTAATCTTCAGCTGCCAGATGATGCAGAATGATCTGAATTCTTATCCCAGAACCCTTGTGCATCAAAGAAATAACTTCCTACTGAGAGTTGTCAGCTGGCTCTAAATTACTCTTGACCCTCAAGAGTGGAAACTTCCTTTTTCCCCCAGGATTTTTGATCACTGGCACTTTCCTTCTATCTTTTATTTATTTCTTTATTTTTTGCAAAGTTAACTTTTTTTAATCAAATTTATGTAGAATGGGAGGAGGGTGGGCAACAATTAGCTTAAAGAAAATGACCTTGTGGCATTTTTTAACTGTGAGAGTCCTAGTAAGAGTTGTGTGGAACCGAGAAACAGTGTGTGGATGTATTTTTAAACACTTCAAAAAATTCAGAAAGAGCCTCACAGTCTTGTTTATTTAGCCTTCCTATTACAAAATAGTTTGCAAACATCCCCTGCTGTTTTCCCTCAGCGGGATCACTGACACTTTAAAGGAAAGATATGGAATACTATGGCGGCCAGTAATTGTGCTTCTCTTGGCAGGTCCATGTTCCCATGTTCCCTTCTTGTAGCTTCAACTTCCACTGACCTGGGAGAGAGGAAAGAAATTCCTCCCACCCCCATCCAAATCACCCTTACTGGTGTGTGGAATGGAAAAATGACAGGAAGAACTCAGAGGGATGTGAATGTTTTTTCTGTATTTTATTTTCATTATTTCTGTATCTCTCTGTGACTGACAATGTGTATAGGCCTCTATTTATTTAAAGCTAGGCCAGTTACATAGTTACTTAGCCTAAAAACTGGTAGCATTGATCAATGTCTGACATCAGTTTAAACACTGCCAGCCTAGTCATCTGCTGATGGGTGGTTTCCTAAAAAGCAGGTAAATTCAGGCAAACCAAAAGCGGTCCATTTTCATCTTTCTTTTTCCTTTTTTTTTTGGCAGCAATATCCAATTAGGAGGTCCCAGGCTTCTTGATGCTTCCTAACTTGTGGTGTAATTTCTTGTAACAAAAACCTGCAAAAAAAGGTGTGTATCCCACCTGCATCTTGGGCCCTCCTGCTGTGAGTCTCTTTACCTCACAGTGGGACTGCCCTCATGAGATGCTGTAATAAACAAGCTTTTCTGCTTCCCGCTCTGAGTGAACTCTGAGCTGTCATTCTGGGCAGGGGCCTTTTGGGCCCCACACACTGGGAAGGAATAGTGGAAGAGAACTCAAGATGCAAAAAAGGACCTAAAAGAGAGAGCTCACACGCAGCTCCTTGTCACAGATGAGGGAGAGGAGCCATTATTCCCAGACAAAAGTCCTTCCCCCAGCACAGTGGCCATTTATATCTGATCCTCCCCAGCCCAAATACTAGGTCACAGCAAGAGTTTCTGTACCTCGAAACAAGGTAAACGTTATTCAGCAAAGAGCCAAAATGTTTGTCCCGGTTTGTGGGTGAGCCGGGCGATAAGGGGTTCCCTACATTAACCCTCCCAGAGTCTGAAGGGAATGTACCTGCTCCTTCTCTCCCTGAGTCATTTTGCCAGGTTTAAGTTAAGGAGACTGTATACTACAGGGAAAAGGTCCTTGTGCCCACAATGGCGGGGCACAGGCTCAAGGCTTTCTGCCACATTGAGTAAGCCAAATGTATCTCCCACCCCTCCCCCACTTAGAAGGACTGACCTTTGTGATAGAAGAACATTTCTCCTTCTATCACAATTAACTCTGAATGAGGCCCTCACACCTCCTGGAACCACCCAAAGCCCCAGGATGAGGGAGTGATCAGATCAGAGGGAGTGCTGTCCCATACAGAGCCTCCAGAAAAGAACAGGGGCAGCCCAGGAACAAGAAAAAGAGGAGGGGCTGAGGTGTGGGCAGGAAGGGAGGTCTCCAGGGGGCCCTCAGCCCTAAGGCCTCTCAGAGCAGAAGGCTCAGCTTAATGCATCACTTACCCCCTTACTCAAGAGCCATTGCTTTGGGCCAGAACTCTGGAACCAGGATTCTTCCAAGGGGTTACTCAGTGCAATTGACAAAGACAATGGTTGTCTAGTTTAGCATGGGGATTAACAGTTCTCTGGTTCAGTGCATGTACTTAGTACTTAATACAGCTCTCCAAGATTCACACCTAGGGGAAGAGAGCATGTGAGCTCAGACAAACTCAGCCAGGGCCAGAGAGGGAGAGAAGACCAGAGAACTGGAGGCAGGAGCTTAAGCTCTCAGAGAGGAGGAGGGAGAACTTCATTCCACCTTGAGTCTGGCTCCTGGTGCCTGGCCTGGCCTCCTGCATTCTCTCCAGGGAAACCAAGACTCCCAAAGGCCTGGAAGAAAGCTGCCCAGCCCCAGGCAAGGGGACAATAAAGGGCTTACAACGTGGGCTTTAACACCCGGCTGTTCTTGTGATTACAGAACTGAAAGGGAGGCTGCTCCCAGAGAGCCCAAGAAAACCGAACTGAACAAAGAACATTACAAGCCATGGGAAGTGCCGAGAACATGTCTGCTCCTTCCCCAGCCCCTTCCCCTTGTCCATCAGTGACTCTGTGGGAGTGTACATCTTCAGAAACTGGAGCGCTGCCTTAAGCAGGACGTCAGGAGCTGAGCAGAGCTGGACAGAAATGGAAATTCAGAGCAGCCAAACCTGGGGCTAGTTGTCAGGAAATGTCCTGCTGGGAGCTCAGAGCAGCTGTCAAGCCCCGGCATTTATGGATCACTGCTCTGTGCCGGGACTAGGCTAAGCCATGGGGACATTCAAGAAGCCAAAATATAGTCCCTACTCTCAAGGAACTCAGTTCAATGCAGGAGACTCCCTGCATCAACGGGAATAATACACAAGAACAGGCCACATTGCCTCCTCCTTTGCCAGGGCTCCCTGAGAGCCTTTTCCCAGGCCTTGAGGCTGAATCCCCTCTCTGTGCCTCTTTTCCATTAGAACCCGGGACCAGGAGCTCCCAAACCTCTGCTGTGGCCTTTGGTTCCCACACTGACCCGCACAGAGGGAGTTCTCAGCACAGGCTCCTTTGATCCCCCATCATTTGCCCTCAGGGGGATCCCAGGGGATATTGTGATTGGCTGAGATCCCTGACCTCCCTGGGCCTCTTCTGGAGCAGAAGAGGCTGGGACTCCTGACCTCTGAGGGCTCCTGGCTCCAGGTCCCTGATCTGATCCACTCTCAGGCAGAACAGAGGGGCCCTATGGGGCAGGGGCCCAGGGCTCTCCATGGTCCTGGCCAAGTCTATTGTTCTCTGACACCTGAGCTGGGAAGGGAAAGAGTCAAGCTAAGGGGGAGGGCAAGGGCTAAGTCAGGAGCTCCAGGGACACCTGCCCTGAACAAAGGGGCAGCTAAGGGGGCAGAACATGGAGCTCAGGCTGGAGCCAGGGAGAATCCAGTCCCACTGCAGCCTTAGACACCTGCTGGCTGTGGCACCCTGGGAAACCTCTCTGATCACCTCTGTTTGCCCTGATGTAAAATGGGGTAATAATAGCACCTACCTCCTGGGGGTGCAGTGAGGATCAAATGTCAGAATTGTGAAGGCCTCAGCACAGGGCCTGGCTCATAGGATGTGCTTCATAAACAGTAGTTACTAGACTCCAGTGGGGAGAGAACATGTTCCCACATTGCCAGTAATTCACTGTGACACCAAAGAACATAATCAGGACTTCCCGGGGTCACATGTATTCCATCCCATATTGTCAATAAGCAGGATTAAAGTACTGGTTGTAGACACAGGTTGAGGGGGAATAAGGACAACTACAGCTCCCATCATCTGGGGCTGGAGCTGGTCCTGAGGAGAGTTTCCGGTTTCTCATTACCTTGCCTGACATTCAGAGGGACATTCAGAAGCCAACTCTCGGCCCTTCCACTGTTTTGGACATAGAGTCAAAGGTTAATCAGCTGAATTGCAATGTGATGCAACCTTTTGTATAGTACAATTTGTCTTCATATGACCCCATTGTCCACAATTAGAGCATCTGTGAGATTTTGAAAAATTCTGAGATTGTGATTTATCCTGATTTAGAGCAGCAGTCGTTACTGGGGCTTGAAAGAAGTTCTAACTTTCTGACAGGGTTAGGATTCTTACAAGGTGCTAAATCACTGAAATTGATAGAGAACAATTATCTAATTTAGCAAGGTTCAGTGTGATTGATCTGATCCTACATGGGGATGTTATGGGCTAGAGCTTGAAACAAGGTACTCAGTGGAATTGATGAGATGGTGATTCTCTAATTTACTTGTACTTAGTACTTACTATAATTCCACAGGATGCACACCTTTAAGAGAGCATATATAGGGAGGAGCTGACAAGCTCATTAGAGGAAAAGCCTGCTCTTGGAATTCAGGGAGATTCACAAGGCAGAGACCCACAAGCCCACTCTCTGGGGGGAGGAGTCAAGATTCACTCCAACTTGTCCATCAGTTGGAGAATGGTTGGGTAAATTGTGGTATATGAAGGTTATGGAATATTATTGCTCTGTAAGAAATGACCAGCAGGAGGAATACAGAGAGGCCTGGAGAGACTTAAATCAACTGATGCTGAGTGAAATGAACAGAACCAGAAGATCACTATACACTTCAACAACAATACGGTATGAAGAGGTATTCTGATGGAAGTGGAAATCTTCAACATAAAGAAAAACCAACTCACTTCCAGTTGATCAATGATGGACAGAGGTAGCTACACCCAGAGAAGGAACACTGGGAAGTGAATGTAAATTGTTAGCACTACTATCTATCTACCCAGGTTACTTATACCTTCAGAATCTAATATTTAACGTGTAACAAGAAAATTGGATTTACACACATATATTGTATCTACGTTATACTGTAACATATGTAAAATGTATGGGATTGCCTGTCATCAAGGGGTGGGAGTAGAGGGAGGGAGGGGATAATTTGGAAAAATGAATACAATGGATAATATTATAAAAAAATTACTCATGCATATATACTGTGGAAAAAAATTATAAAAAAGATTAATTCCAACTTCCACCTTTTGTGCTGACTTGAGACATTAGGAGAGAGCTCTTGGAATCAAGGAGAAAGACAGGCCTCTATTAAAGCTAACTGGGCCCCAGGAGCAGAGAAAAGACTTTGAAGAGACAATAAAGGCTTTGGACTTTGACTCCTGGCTAAACTTGAGGTGATTATTGAAACTGAACTGAAACGAAGGCTGTTCCCAGAAGCCCCCCAAGAAACCTGCTCCCAGAGAACACTACATTTTAGAGAAGAGAACATTACATGGCACTTTTGGAACATTTCTACTAAAGACATTTTAGTTTCCCCCAGATAATATATATTTACAATCTGTATTAGCATTTTCATGGGCAAGTTGTCTCAATAAAATTTGGGCTATCTCCCCATCAGTGATAGAATACAATTTGGACTATTGGAACCATAACTGGAAGCAGCCTGATGTTATACTTTCTATAACTACAAATACATAGCTTAATATTCTCTCCTATTTTGTCCTGGATTGCTAGGATTGGGTTTTCAATAGCTGGCAAAGCTAACTGCATTTCTAAAATCATGTCTTCTCCCCTTTTTTGGCTCTCTTAACTTCCTTCGGAACTAGTCTCTTTGATTCCTTTTCATAAGAATTTAGTTTTCCTTCAGATCTGTATTGAGGAGAAGCCTCTAAACAGGGATCTGTCGGTTCTGTTAATTGTTCTTTCTTATTAACATTTAAACATTCTATAGCTTTGGCCTTATCATCTTCCCCCACAGTACTAGCAGTTCCCTATAAAGGAATTTACAGACCCCAAAACCTTCAGTTCTTAAAAGAACTCCTTCTAGAGGCAGAAAAGAGATTTTCAAAATATTTCCAAATAGAAAATATAATAACTGCAAAATTTCCTGGCCCTGTTTCCCTAAAATGTTCACTTACTGATTATTCCCTCTATCTTCTATTTCTCCACATGGATTGTTCCTTCTTGTGACAACCAAGGGCAGCATTTTTCTACAAACTCAAAAAATTATTGTAACTGTCCTTTAGTAATTACCAATTCTCTTTCCTTTACTCCCTTCTTTAGGACTTTCAGATAACATTCTCAGTCCCTGGCACCTGATTGCTTTTGCCCCATTCTGATCAATATGTGCACTACATTGATCTCAAATTTACAAAACTTAAATTTATTGGTAACTAAATCTTGTTTTAGCCTGGAAGTAAACTAATTTCACCTCTTACCTTAATCCTGGAGCTCACCAAGAGGCCCCTCTCCTCTGCAATGGCATTCAGGTCCCTGTCTAGTTGAGTCCCAGTGTGGATGCCCGCTCCCCCAACTAGGATGAGTGTGGAAACAAAAGTACAGGAGCCAGCCAAGTACCATCTAAGCATTCAATTTATTGATCTGAGAGCCAGGGTCTGTATTTTCTCTAAGCTAATATTGCAAAAATACTAGAGTCTTCAGGTTAATTAGTGAATGTTTCAAGATTACAGATACACATCCTGCCCTTGCTTGCAATTTGACATGAACATTAAACAGTGATTAGCAGTAAGTCTGCCTATTGTAACAATCATAAATTTAGCACTTGGTCATAAGAGTCTACTTATTGTAGCAGAGTCAAAAACTGTGTACTTCATGAAGGCATTGCCCCTACTATAATATTCAAGGCAGTTATCACCAGAAATTCTATTCTATTTATTTTTTATATCAAACGACCAGCAGGGTGATTTCAGAGAGGCCTAGAGAGACTGACATGAACTGATGCAGAGTGAACAGAGCAGAACCAGGAGATTATTGTACACGGCAACAAGGTTATATGATGATCAATTCTGGTGCATGTGGCTCTGTTCAAACCAGATCCAATGTTTTTTTGCTAAAGAGAGCCATCTACAACTGGAGAGAGGACTGTGGGAACTCAATGTGATTCACAACAGAACATTTTGATTTTTTTCTTGTTGTTTGCTTACATTTTATTTTGCCTATAAATTTTTTTCTGGTTTCATTTGATTTTTTTGCACAGCAAGATTATTGTATAGATATGTATGAACATATAAAATTTAATCTATATTTCTACCATGTTTAACATATACTGGCCTACGTTGCATCTCAGAGAAGGGGTGAGGAAAGGGGGGAAATTGGGACACAAGATTTTGCAAGGGTCAGTGTTGAAGTTGTCCATACATATTTTTTAAACAAGCTTTAATATAGAAAAAAATAAAAGAAAGAAAGAAAAAGAAATGCTATTCTACACTCCCAATACCATCTTGCAAACAGAGCTCAGAAGGTCAAATAAAGAATAAACTCACTTCAAGTTTCACAGCAAATGCTCCAAATTCCTTTAAAACAATGACAAATACATTTTTTAGTGCTGTTACTTAGAAAAAGATGAACTAGCACATTTTTCTAACTTAAGACAACTTCCCATCAGGAAAGGTCTATTATGAGGTAGTATCTCAAGAGTGGTATAGATCAAGCCAGCAAAGTCCCAGCCTTAGCTTGATGTCCCAAACAAGGAGTAATGACTCTGAATCTGCTGCTGTCTTGGTAAAAATATAAGGTATAATTGGTCAAATGGAATCTAATGCCTGTATGAGAAATCCAGGTATAATCAATCTAAATATACATAATGAAAAAGTAGAAAACAATGTGATACATCTCATTGTAAAAATAATTGTCCAGGAGAGACGTCCTAGACATCTTGTGGTAATATATTATCGAAGAAAAGTATTGGTATTCTAGAGAATAAAAGAGAAGTGGAATGAACACAGTGATCACCAGCTGTAGAATTTAAAAAGGAAATGCAGAAATAGAGTAGTCAAATTCTAGAACTTTTCAGTAAACGGGAAAATATTGCAAATATCTAGAAAGAAACAATTCAAATATAGTGAAAAGATAGTTAATACACAAGAGTTTTTTCACTTTTTCTTTAAAGTATCAGAGTATTTAGAATATAAAATTCTGTACAGGAAAGGAGCTAGGATTGTAAACACGAATCACCTGCCCAGTAAAACTGTTGACAAACCTTCAGGAAAAAGGGAGGAACTCAGTAAAATAGAGGAATTCCAAGTATTTGTGGTGAAAAGACCAGAGCTGAACAGAAAATTTCACTTTCAAATAAAGAATTGAGGAGATGCACAAGTCATTAATCAAGAAATGGAAATAATAAAGCATTTAACTTGATTTATTTCCTTACATGTGTACATGGGAGGAGGATGCTTATAATTCATGAGAAATTTCCCATTATTAGGGAACTTAGAAGGAATTTATATAAACAGAATGTATAGGTGTGAATTGAATAGGAATATGAAAGACTACTTTATGAAAGAAATTACATTAAATTAAAAAGTGGGTGGAATGTATTGGGAGAAAGGGAAAGGGAGAAGTAGAATGGCATAAATTATCTTCTATAAAAAGGCAACATAAAGCATTTAGTAGACACAAGGGAGGTGAGGAGGGAGAGTGAGTGAATATTACATTCATTTGAATTGGCTCTAAGAGGAAATAACATACACATCAACCTAGATATAGAAATCAATATTGTTTTGCAAGATAGTAAGAGGATAAAGAAATATGAGCAGGGACTAGGGTGAGAAAGGTGGGAATATTGTGAAATGTATGATGAAAAGTAAAAGCCTTTTATGAGGGATAAATTGAAAAAAATAATATAGAATAAAATGGGAAAATGCAGTTAGCAATAGTCATTGTGAAAACAATTTTGAAGCAGCTTTCTTTGTTGCAGCCAGCTCTTCTCAAATGTATAGATAAAGGAATGAAATATATGAAAATATGAGCTAGTTCTCAACTGATAATAATTAAAATATATGATATATGTTGAAAAGCCCATAAAATTATGCAAAGTCTTCCATCTAAAACTAACACTACATAGCTTGAAACCTAAAAGGAATTAAGAAAAAAGGAAAAGGAAATATATGTACAAAAATATCGATATCACCTGTATTGTTGGGGAAAAATTGTAAATTGAGGGAATTCTCATCAAATGCAGAATGGCTGAAGAAATTGTGGTATGGAATTGTGATGGAATGCTTTGATAATTCTGTAAATATGATGATCAGAAAAATCTGGAAAGATTCACACACATAGTGATGAGGTTTAGAACTGGGTGTACCTAAATGAAATTAGGGTTTATTTGAGGTCTAGTGACAGGTTCTGGGTACAGGGAGTCAAATGAAGCTCACCTGCAATCCCTTCGGATTCCCCACAAGGATACAAAGTTAAATAATGTCTAGAGGTGGTCCAAGAGTCCACTGTAAAGGAATTTACAGACCCAAAAACCTAGATTGATAAAAGAGGTTCATTTTGGTATTTGGAAGTAAAGTTAAAGTCTCATTAGTAAAAGATGAAGGTGGAGTTAAAAGGGCACTGGAAACAGTGTTCTAGTGAGCAGAGAGTCTTTGGTGCCAGTCATGGTGCTGGCATGTTTAGACCCTCTGCAAAGAGAGAGCTCCAATGTGCATCTTTTATGATAGGGGGCTATGGCTGCAAGCTGAAGAGAGCTTGTGGGTCAAGGCCCAGGCTGGTTCCTGGCTGGATTTCAACCAGGGTTATAATTTGAATTGAATTCAATGAATTTCAGGACTGAGCCATCCCCACCTAGATAACACAGAAGAAACTCTTTGTGCTAGGAGTGGAGTTGCCTCACTGAGGCTGAATCAAAGGAGGTTTTCTCCTTTAAGGATTTTTTGGAGTTTTGGGGTTTCCTCTTCAATATGAAAACTGAAAGGGAATGTTTACAAATTCCAGCAATAGAGTGGAGAGGTCACCTGCAAATAACTGCTTTTTCAACAACACAATAATCCCAAACTACTCTGAAGGTCTTTATAATGAAACTGGTGGTGTTACACAGTTTGTAAAAAAATATTTTTAAGCGGTCTTTGTCTCAAGCTGAGGAATAACACATGTATAATTCTCAACAAGACATTTATATAAATATTTTCTGTAACTACACGTGTGGCCTCTTAATGATTCTGAGGTTGAAAAAGAAGGGAGAGAATGTGGAAGTCAAACCTTTAAAAAACGTTAAAAATAGTGTTTTACATGGAATGGGGGCAAATAAAGATATCAGATTTTAGAAAAAAGAAAAATTCTTGCTCCTGGAACTCCTTTGATTCTTGTTCTGTTTTATGGTATTTCCCCAATATGTCAGGAGAATCACAAGACATTTGGGAAAAAAAATGCAGCCCAGTAACCCAGTGCTAGAGGCTAAGATGGAAAAGATCTCCACAATCATCACGGCTTTCCCTTTGGAGCTCTGATATGTGGGGAGGAAAGAGATCCAGACGCTGCAAAACACCAGCATGCTGAAAGTGATGAACTTGGCTTCATTGAAGGCATCAGGCAGGTTCCTGGCCAGGAAGGCTATGGTGAAGCTGCCCAGGGCCAGAAAGCCCATGAAGCCCAGAACACAATAAAATGCAAAGGCGGAGCCCTCATTACATGTGAGGATGATGTACCTGGATTCAGAGAGTGTGTCTGCTTCTGGAAAGGGGGGATAGGTCCCCAACCAGATGGCACAGAAAAGCCCTTGAATTCCGGAGCAGATGAGAACAACAGAGTAGGGCACTCTAGGATGAAGGAATATCCTCATCCTGCTCCCTGGCCCTGTAAGCCTGAAAGCCAGAACCACTAAGATGGTTTTGGCCAAAATGGAGGAAACGGCCACCGTGAACACAACTGCAAATACTATTTGCCGGAAAAGACAGGAAGCAGTGGTGGGACGGCCCACAAAGAGCAAGGAGCAGAGGAAGCAGGAGGAAAGGGAGGTGAGGAGCAAGTAGCTGAGGTTCCTATTATTTGCTTGGACTATGGGAGTGTCTTGGAATTTCACAAAGAGCCACAGAACTAGGGCAGTGAAGAATGAGAGTGAAAGAGCTACAGCTGTCACTGCCTTCCCCCAAGGTTCATTCACATCCAGGAAGGTCACAGTCTTGGGTAGGCATCTATCTCTCTGCTCACTGGGATATTCATCCTCTGGGCACTTCTGACACTGCTCAGCATCTGCAGGAGGCAAACAAAGACTTAAAATTTAGATTAAAACATTTCTCTACATTCCCACCACAGGAAATAATCAGGAGAGCTGCAGCAAGTCCTTCTGCTTCCATAGGACATGAAATCCCATTCTCTCTTTACTGTATGACAGAATCACTGGTAAGTTCCTTGGTATATTTGTCAGATCAAAACTATACTTGTCCTTGATCCCTGGTTGGCTTTTGTTCAACTTCTCTTTATTTCTTGTACATAAGTGATGTTACTCTTTTTTCTTAACACAATCACTAAGGACAGTAAGCTTAGACAGTGGAGCCCTTCAGTATCAAATATCCAGGTTGCTTCTGTGTTGTGTTGGGCAACAAATCAAGTTGAAGAGCTGCTTGTATCCATACTTCCTCATTCTTTGCAGCTCCCAGGTTACATCTTTCCACAGTTAATATTGTTGAATTTATATGAACTTTTAAACATTTTCTTGGTAGATACAGACACTGTGTGTATTCTTGTCTCCTCTGTTGGAATTGAACCTCCCTGAATGAAGGATTTACCTCCCTTTTATCACTCTGTCCCATTATTTATGACCAAGTTCTTCTCCTATTAAATGACTATAGATTGACTGATTGATTCATAAGCTATTAAATAGCTGGCAAGTTGCTGATAGAAAACTTTTTTCTGTTGTTTTGGAATTGTTCCTTTTATAAATCCCAAGAGAAGTGAAGCCTTTCCAGGATATATTCAACAATGAAAAGGAAACCCTTTAATATCTTCACCCCATCAATTAGTTAAAAGAAAAATTGTCTTTGGATCCTCCATTGGATTTTTTCACTAGTATTTGGAATATTGGATTGACCTTATTTTCACCATATCTTTCAGATGCATGAGACCTGAAATTAGCAGCTAGAATGCTTCAGTGACACACTAGATCCATACTTCAGCATTCTCTCTGTTTCCTAAAAAAAATATTTTTCTCCTCATTGTTTCTCTCTCTTTTTTGTGATCTTCAATTTTTTATTGCCCTGTCACATACACAGTGAAGACCAAAGAGACATGCAAATACTGCCCCAAATTACCAAGAAGTAGGGTTCCTTGCAGTAACTCACCCCTATGACTGGAGATTTCTCCTTCTGAGCATGGGGAGCAGCTGAAGCAACAAGGTGGCTTCCCCTCCAAAGGTAACTTCCTGAATCCAGCAGGACAACTGGCAGTACATACTGCAGAGGGAACCTAAGATAGTGACAGGAGACTAGAATAAACACTTTTAACTAATAGCTATTTATGTATGCAAAGAAAAACGCAGCTGTTTTTTGCCAATCTGGTTTTGTGAACCACCTCCTCAGATACATAATTAAAAGGGTATATGAAGATGACATGGTCCAACTAAGTTTTTTTCCATTTGTCACCTACTCTTCTTTAACACTCAGTGACAAACCTTCTCTTATTGAACCATTCATAAAAATGTATTTCACACCCTGATCATTTAAATATAGTCCATATATTGGCCAATTACAGAGAAGATGCCTTCCCCAGTCTCAGTCATAGATGTGGGACAGATCTCAACAAGATCCTGAAGCTTCTTCTTGGGCATGGCCATTATACTGCAAGTGCTGTTCCCAAAGTAATGTGAATGTTAATTGACTAAATGTATTCCTAATAGGGTCAAGGTTAAACAAGGGTAGCCATTAACACCATTATTATTCAATATAGTCCTGGAAATGTTAAGTGATGAAAGAGAAAGTGAAACAATTGGTGAAGGAGTGATGTACATGTTTGGCAGAACAAGTGCCCGATTGTATTTTGGAGTGACAGAACCCAGAAACATTTGGAAGATAATTTTTCAGCTTAAGATATATTGGAATGCCTTCAGGAAAGGCCTTTGTGGACAGCACAGGGTGCATCATGGCCCAGCAGAGGTGGGGTACATCTAGGACAGCCTGGAGAAGTCCAGCATTGGGAATTTAGTGTGAGCTCTTAGCCAAATTACAGCAACAGTGTTTAAAGTGTCCTCATCCAGAAAGTCAGTGCATTAGCAGTTCTGATGTGAGACATGGAGGGCACACATACAAGAGACCCTGGGAGTCAGTGAACCTCTGTGAGCCAGCCCAGTGGCAAAGCCTACAGCACCATTGTCCCCACACAGTCAGTGAGAGACCCCTGTTCTTCTGCAAAAGAAGCTTGAGGCAATCTCTTGTGTGTCCAAGAAACAGAGGCCAAATTTTACAAATGAGAAGAGCAGGAAAAAAAAAGATCTGACCATAAAGAGGTATCAGTCAGGTAAGATCATAATAGAAGGGTAGAAGAGGATGATAATGGCAAAATGCCTATGAGTAAAATTTCAGGGGGGAATATAAACTCTTGTGAAGCTCAAAACCCTCTCCTGAAAAACCTGAAAAAAAATCTTAAAAAAGAGATGAGAGATAAAATGTGTAGGAATAAGAATTATGAAGGAAAATTATGAAAATTTGAAAATAAAAATCTAAGCGTAAAAAAGGAGAAATGGAAATATCTATAAGAAACAACTCTTTAAAAACAAATTTCACAAAAATGGCAAAATACATATATTAATTATTTCTTAAAAATCTATTTAGTTGGGCGGGTAATAAGACAGTGGCAAGAACACATGCATCTTCCTAAGCTCTCCTTTCCCCCCAATAAATTTCAAAAAAATTCAGTCTCACAATTAGTGCTTGACTGTCAAAACCCACTGATATTGGTAGTACAACACATTGCCAACTGAAAATATCCTCGAAATTCTCCAGAAAAAGGTCTGTTTTACTCGTGTGTGGACAGAATGGGGTTAGTCCAAGCACAGATCTCAAGCAGGCAGTGAGACCACAGGAAACAGCTCACCCTGAGCAGACTGGAGGGGTGTGGGGTGTGGTGTCTGCTGGTGGAAAATCTGGGGGGAGCACTTTAGCACAGTGTCAGCTACTCTACCCTTGCAGCACATAGTAGATCAGCAGAGAAGCTATAAACACAGGGGTAAAGGCTATAACCCCAAAACGATAGAGTATTTCAGGACCTGGCCAAACACACCCAACAGCCAGAGTGACTCAGTGTGATCCAAGTGCAGTCCACTGCTGCTCCCAATCACTGCTCCCAGTGTAGATACTGCCTTCCCTCTGCTACTGATTTCAGCACAATGGCTAATCTCAAAGCAGCCTCTGGTTGCTGTCCCCACTGCTGCTTCACTGCCACTTGTTACTGTCTGAAGAGGCAGCTTGGAAATACGTCCCTGTCCCCCATAAGCAGACCATAGCTTTTGTTTCTTTCTTAAAGTGAGCAAAAAGACAATGCACAATCTAACTGTTGATAGCTTCAATAGGGAAACAGAGCAGACTTCATCTTTGAGGAGGCTAAAAAAAATTGGCTCTATATCTAAAGGTGGATCTGATCTGGTCCTTACCACATAGGTAAATACAAAATGAGAGAAAAAAACAAAAATGCAAGTAAACAATTATAGAAAGAGAGAAAATGTTATGTTGTGGTCCATATTAATTTCCCAGTGTTCTTTCTCTGGATCTGGCTGCTTCAGTTCATTGGAAGAGATTTGGATCTTCTCATTGTTGAAGACATTAATGTTTATCAGAATTCATCATAATATAGTATTGTTGTTGGTTCTGCTCAGTTCACTTAGCATCAGTTCCTGTAAGTCTCTCCAGGCTTCTCTGAAATCATCCTGCTAGTCATTTCTTAAAGAACAATAATATTCCATAGCATGATTTTCTTCAATCACTTTTTTATTTGTTTTTGTATTTGTCCAATTAAGTTTTTTAATTTAATGAGTTGTTTTGTTCTATGGAATTTTTTTTCCCATTTTCCCAAGTTTAAAAAAAAAAAAGAATTATTTTTTTTCCAATTCACAAATGCTGTTTTCTTTGCAATTGTTTAACTTTTCCAATTTACATATTATGTTTGCCTGGGAACTGTTTATATTTTCCCTTTCACAAATTCTCTTTTTCAGGGAGAAGATTTCCTGAACCTCTTGCAAAGCTTTCCTTTACTTTCCCCATTTTTTTCTAGCTCACTTTTAAGATTCTTAAATGTATACATATGTTGTATATGTTAAATATATGTACTTTAACATATTTGACATGGTCTACCTGCCATTTAAGGAGAGGGTAGGAGAAAGGAGGGGAAAAGTTGGATTAGAAGATTTTGCAAGTGTCAGTGTTGAAAAATGGCCCATGTATATGTGTTGTGTATAAAACGCTATAATTTTTTTTGTTTTTGTTTTTTTATAATTTTTTTAAAAATTATAAAAAAATTAAAATAAGATTGAGAAAATTAAAAAATAAAATATCTCCTTAAACATAAAATTGGAGGAGGGGGCGGAGCCAAGATGGCGGAGAAGAAACACACGACTCTGTGAATGTCCTCACTCCCTCACAACCAATTAGATAAATTAAGCCTCAAAATAAGCCCAGGACTGATAGATACCACAAGGACTGGAAGCACGACTTACCAGCTGAAGAGAATCTGGAGTTTCAACAGAAAAGGTCAGTCCCCAGGGGAGGAAGAAGAGAGGCCAGCACAGACGGCTGGGTGCTAGCATACTCTGCCGATTGCGCTGGGAAGGGCTCTGGGATCAGAGAAGCCACTGAGATAAAGGAATATGGCACAGGCTATTAGCTCTTCTCTGCTAATTATTTAGCAGTTCAGAAGAGAAAGCTAAAATACTTTAAAAACTCAGATTAGATTTTTCCCGGATCCTGGAGGTGACTCAGCAGATCTCAGCACCAGGGGGTGTGGCCTCAGCTACCACCTGAGAATAGTTAAGAGATTGACAAGTGGGTGGATATGGCCCAAGGCAACACACACTGCCTAGCTTAGCTGGAGGGGGTGGAACTCAGCTCCAGGAAGTCCCAGAGAAGCAGAACCTTTGAACTAGGGACCGCAGTTTCTGGCAGACACTTCCAGTTTGAGCACAGGGGCTTTTCACGTCACCTGCTGCAGACATCCACGCCTCACCAGGACGCATAGGCTGGGTTTTGTGCTGCCTTTACTGGTCAGTCTCAACCTCAGGGAAGCCGCTAAAACACAGCGCCCTTGGGGCACAGCAGCGCTAATCACCTCTGAGGCACTTCCAGGGAGGGGGTGGGGAACTCTCTCCCAGAGCTCTCTCTTAGCTCAGGCGCAGGAGCCGCTGCATCCATCCGGTCTGGGAGGAAGCTGGTAAAGAAGTAAATAAATAATTTCCTACCTCAGGGACAGACCCCAAAAGATTTTTTAAATATGAGCAAAAAAGCAAAAAAAACCATAGATTCCTACTACACAGAGAAAGAGCGGGTATCCAACCCCGAGGAAGTTAACAGCAGAGAGTCAGCAGATAACAACCTAAAGGGGAACGATTCCTGCCCCCCATCACATAACTCTCTCCTAGAAGACACTATTAAAAAATTAAGGGAGTTTGAAGAAAAATGGGGAAAGGAAAGGGAAGCTATGATAGAGAATAACCACGTCCTGAAATTGGAGTTGGAAAAAATAAAGAATTCACAGGAGATGCAGGTAAACAAAATTTATGAATTAGAAAAGGTTAAAAAAACACAGGAAAGTAGGATTTCTGAATTGGAAAAGATAAAAAAAGTCTCAAGAAAATAGAATTTCTGAATTGGAAAAAGAAAATAATTCTCAAAAAAAAAATTAGGGAAATGGAAAAAAAATCAATAGAGCAAAATAATTCATTTAAAAATGAAATTGGGCATTTACAAAAAGAACTAAAAACTGTGAAAGAAGAAAATAACTCCTTAAAAGTCAGGATTGAACAAATAGAAATGAATGATTCACAGAGAACCCAAGAATCAGTCAAACAAAACAAAAAAAATGAGAAGCTGGAGAACAACGTCAAATACTTACTGGAAAAATCTATAGACCTGGAAAATAGATCTAGGAGAGATAATCTGCGGATCATTGGACTTCCAGAAAACTATGACCAAAAAAAGAGCCTAGATTCTATTTTACAGGAAATTATCAAAGAGAACTGTCCAGAGATAATAGAAACAGAAGGGAAAGTAGATGTGGAAAGAATTCATCGAACTCCTTCTGAAATAGACCCTAAAAAAAGAACACCACAGAATATAGTGGCTAAGCTGCAGAATTACCACACAAAAGAGAAAATCCTGCAAGCAGCTAGAAAAAAAAACAATTTAAATACCAAGGTGCCACAATGAGGGTCACTCAAGATCTGGCTGCCTCCACATTAAAAGATAGAAGGGCCTGGAACCTGATATTCCATAAGGCAAAAGATCAAGGACTGCAACCAAGAATGAACTACCCAGCTAAGTTTAGCATCTTTTTCCATGGAAGAAGATGGTCATTCAATAAAACAGAGGAATTCTATATGTTTCTAAGAAAAAAACCAGACTTAAACAAAAAATTTGATCTACATCCACAAGACTGAAGAGAAACAGAAAAAGGTACACAGAACCCTTGAGAACTGTAACTCTGTTATAGGTATATAAAAAGTACTCAAGGATAATTTGATTTTACTGATATAAAAGAAAAAAAGGGGGGTGTAGTAAAGGGAAGGAAGTCGGTTCAGAAAAAGGGGAAGGAATGATAAAAAGAGGGAAACTACATCCCAGGAAGAGGCATAGAAAATACACCATATCTGAGGGAACTTAGTGAGGGGGGGAATCATTGTGTGAATCTTACTCTCATCAGGAGAGGCTCAAAGAGTAAATAATTAACATATTTGTTTTTCAGAGAATTTTCTCTCACCTCATTAAAAGGGGGGAGAGGAAAAGGGAAAAGAAAAAGGAGAATAAGGGAAGGGACGTGGAGGGAGGTGGGAGGGATACCAAAAAAAAAAAAAGAGGGAGGGTTGTGCATCAAAAGGGGGGTCTGTAAATTAAATATCGGGGAGGGGGATCAGTGGGTTCAAGGGAAAAAAGCATAATCTGGGGATAATATGATGGCAGGAAATACAGAATTAGTAATTTTAACTGTAAATGTAAATGGGATGAACGATCCCATCAAACGGAGACGGATAGCAGATTGGATCAAAAAGCAGAACCCTACAATATGTTGTCTACAGGAAACACACTTAAAGCAGGGAGATACATACAGAGTAAAGGTAAAAGGTTGGAACAGAGCCTATTATGCTTCAGGTAAAGCCAAAAAAGCAGGGGTGGCTATCCTTATCTCAGATCAAGCAAAAGCAGAAGTAGATCTCGTTAAAAAAGATAAGGAAGGAAACTATATCCTGCTGAAAGGTAGCATAAATAATGAAGCCATATCAATACTAAACATATATGCACCAAGTGGTATAGCATCTAACTTTCTAAAGGAAAAGTTAAGAGAACTGCAAGAAGAAATAGACAGTAAAACTATAATAGTGGGAGATCTCAACCTTGCACTCTCAGATTTAGACAAATCAAACCACAAAACAAACAAGAAAGAAATTAAAAAAGTAAATAGAACATTAGAAAAACTAGGTATGATAGACCTTTGGAGAAAACTGAATGGCAATAGAAAGGAGTATACTTTCTTCTCAGCAGTTCATGGATCCTATACAAAAATTGACCATATATTAGGACATAAAGATCTCAAAATTAAATGTAGGAAGGCAGAAATAATAAATGCCTTCTTCTCAGACCACAATGTAATAAAAGCTAAATTCAGTAAGAAGTTAGGGGTAAATAGACCAAAAAGTAATTGGAAACTGAATAATCTCATCTTAAAGAATGACTGGGTGAAAGAGCAAATTATAGAAACAATTAACAATTTCACCCAAGATAATGACAGTGATGAGACATCATACCAAAATCTGTGGGATGCAGCTAAAGCAGTAATAAGGGGAAATTTTATATCTTTAGAGGCTTATTTGAAGAAATTAGAGAAAGAGAAGATTAACGAATTGGGCTTACAACTTAAAAGGCTAGAAAAAGACCAAATTATAAACCCCCAACCAAAAATTAAACTTGAAATACTAAAATTAAAAGGAGAAATCAATAATATTGAAAGTAAAAAAACTATTGAATTAATAAATAAAACCAAGAGTTGGTTTTATGAAAAAGCCAATAAAATAGATAAACCTTTGGTAAATTTGATCAAAAAAAAGAAAGAGGAAAATCAAATTGTTAGTCTTACAAATGAAAAGGGGGATCTTTCCACCAATGAAGAGGAAATTAGAGAAATAATAAGGAGTTGCTTTGCCCAACTTTATGCCAATAAATTTAATAACTTAAGTGAAATGGATGACTTCCTCCAAAAATATAGGCTTCCTGGATTAACAGAGTAGGAGATAAATTGCTTAAATAGTCCCATTTCAGAAAAAGAAATAGAACAAGCTATTAATCAACTCCCCAGGAAAAAATCCCCAGGGCCAGATGGATTCACATGTGAATTCTATCAAACATTTAAAGAACAATTAGCCCCAATGTTATATAAATTATTTGAAAAAATAGGGGATGAAGGAGTCCTACCAAACTCCTTTTATGACACAGACATGGTACTGATACCTAAACCAGGTAGATCGAAAACTGAGAAAGAAAATTATAGACCAATCTCCTTAATGAATATTGATGCTAAAATCTTAAATAAGATATTAGCAAAAAGACTTCAGAAAATCATCTCCAGGATAATACACTATGATCAAGTAGGATTTATTCCAGGAATGCAGGGCTGGTTTAATATTAGGAAAACTATTAATATAATTGACCATATTAATAATCAAATTAATAAGAACCATATGATCATCTCAATAGATGCAGAAAAAGCATTTGACAAAATCCAACATCCATTCCTACTAAAAACTCTTGAGAGTATAGGAATAAATGGACTATTCCTTAGAATAATCAGGAGCATATATTTAAGACCTTCAGTAAGCATAATATGCGATAGAAATAAACTGCAACCTTTCCCAGTAAGATCAGGAGTGAAACAATTTGCCCACTATCACCATTACTATTCAATATAGTACTAGAAACGCTAGCCTCGGCAATAAGAGCCGAGAAAGAGATTCAAGGAATTAGAGTAGGAAATGAGGAAATCAAACTATCACTCTTTGCAGATGACATGATGGTGGACTTAGAGAACCCCAAAGACTCTGCTAAAAAGCTATTAGAAATAATTCAAAATTTCAGCAAAGTAGCAGGATACAAAATAAATCCACATAAATCCTCGGCATTTTTATATATCACTAACAAAATGCAACAGCAAGAGATACAAAGAGAAATTCCATTCCAAACAAATGTTGAGAGTATAAAGTATTTGGGAATCCATCTACCAAAGAAAAGTCAGGAATTTTATGAGAAAAATTACAAAACACTTGCCACAAAAATAAAATCAGATTTAAATAATTGGAAAGACATTCAGTGCTCTTGGATAGGCCTAGCGAATATAATAAAGATGACAATACTCCCCAAATTAATCTATTTATTTAGTGCTATACCAATCAGACTCCCAAGAAACTATTTCAATGACCTAGAAAAAATAACAACAAAATTCATATGGAAGAATAAAAGGTCGAGAATTGCAAGGGAACTAATGAAAAAAAAGTCAGAGGAAGGTGGTCTAAGTGTACCTGATCTAAAACTATATTATATAGCAGCAGTCACCAAAACCATTTGGTATTGGCTAAGAAATACCCCGGTAGATCAGTGGAACAGATTAGATACAAAGGACAAAAAAAGGGTACATATATAGCAACCTAATCTTTGACAAACCCAAAGATACCAACATTAGGGATAAAAATTCATTATTCGGAAAAAACTGTTGGGAAAACTGGAAATTAGTATGGCAGAAATTAGATATGGATCCACACTTAACACCATATACCAAGATAAGATCAAAATGGGTCCATGATTTAGGCATAAAGAGGGAGATAATAAATAGATTAGAGGAACAGAGGATAATCTATCTCTCAGACTTGTGGAGGAGGAAGGAATTTATGACCAGAGGAGAACTAGAGATCATTATTGATCACAAAATAGAAGATTTTGATTACATCAAACTAAAAAGTTTCTGTACAAATAATACTAATGCAAACAAGATTAGAAGGGAAGTAACAAATTGGGAAAATATTTTTAAAAACAAAGGTTCTGACAAAGGTCTCATTTCCAAAATATATAGAGAACTGACCCTAATTTATAAGAAACCGAACCATTCTCCAATTGATAAATGGTCAAAGGATATGAACAGACAATTCTCAGAGGAAGAAATTGAAACTATATCCACTCACATGAAAGAGTGTTCAAAATCAGTATTGATCAGAGAAATGCAAATTAAGACAACTCTGAGATATCACTACACACCTGTCAGATTGACTAAGATGACAGGAGCAAATAATGATGAATGTTGGAGGGGATGTGGGGAACCTGGGACACTAATACATTGCTGTTGGAGTTGCGAAAGAATCCAGCCATTCTGGAGAGCAATCTGGAATTATGCCCAAAAAGTTATCAAACTGTGCATACCCTTTGACCCAGCAACGCTACTACTGGGCTTATATCCCAAAGAAATACTAAAGAGCGGAAAGAGACATATATGTGCCAAAATGTTTGTGGCAGCTCTTTTTGTAGTAGCTAGAAACTGGAAGATGAATGGATGTCCATCAGTTGGAGAATGGTTGGGTAAATTATGGTATATGAAGGTTATGGAATATTATTGCTCTGTAAGAAATGACCAGCAGGAGGAATACAGAGAGGCCTGGAGAGACTTACATCAACTGATGCTGAGTGAAATGAGTAGAACCAGAAGATCACTGTACACTTCAACAACAATACTGTATGAGGATGTATTCTGATGGAAGTGGAAATCTTCAACATAAAGAAAAACCAACTCACTTCCAGTTGATCAATGATGGACAGAGGTAGCTACACCCAGAGAAGAAACACTGGGAAGTGAATGTAAATTGTTAGCACTAATATCTGTCTGCCCAGGATGCATGTACCTTCGGAATGTAATGTTTATTGTGCAACAAGAAAATGTTATTCACCACATGTATTGTATCTAGACTATATTGTAACACATGTAAAATGTATGGGATTGCCTGTCATCGGGGGGAGGGAATAGAGGGAGGGGGGCATAATTTGGAAAAATGAATACAAGGGATAATATAAAAATATATATAATAAAAAATTATTAAGTAAAAAAAAATAAAAATTTAAAAAATTTAAAAAAAGAATTTAAGAGATACAAAAGTGGTGAAGGATTTAACTACTCAAAAATCAAAATTGTAAAAGAAATAGAAAACCTTACTGTAGAAAATAATTCTTCAGGAAATTAAAATGATAGAAATAAAAAGAAAATGACTCCTTAACACATGAAGAAATAAAACAAAATCAGAATAATGAAAAATATGAAAAAAATATGAAACATCCCATAGGAAAAATAACTAACCAAGAAAACAGGGTGAGGAGAGAAAATTGCAAGAAATATTAGACTATCTGAACATTTGGCAACCTCTTCATATTTTAGTATTTGAAAATAAATCATTTACTATCCAAGGAAAAAAAAACATAAAATTGGATACATTTTTTAAAAATCCATGGAACAAAGGTTCCATGTCCATGTCCATGGCCAATTTCTATAATTGGCCAAATACAAAAGGAGGTGAAATACTGATAGGAAAAAAAAAGTAGTTTATTAAAACTTATAATCTGAGAAATAGAATGAATGATTCAAGTAGACATAAAGTCAATGAAATTAAAGTAAAAATTAAGTGAAAAATTTGAAGAAAATATAAAAGATTTCATTGGAGAACCTAATGATGTAGAAAAATAGAACCAGGAGTGACAAAATAGTAATTACAAAGTAGTAAGTACTAGATAAATCCAACCACAAAGTAAACAAGAAAGCAGTTTAGGAGGTGAATACAATTTTAGAAAATTGGGTAAGACAGATCTCTGAAGACAATTGAATGGGGATAGAGAGGAATAGACCTTTTTTCTCAGTGTACCATAGCACTTCTAGAAAAACTGGCCACTTCTTAGAGCATAAGATCCTCTGAATCAAATATAGAAAGACATATGTGCAAAATGCTTGCTTTTCAGATCATGATGCAATAAAAATTACTTCTAATAAATGACCAAGGAAAAATAGCCTCAACATTAATTAAAAAGTAAATAATTGATTCATAAATAATGAGTAAGTCTAACAACAGATGATTGATATCATGCCTGTAATTATGCATTGAAACAAAACAATAAATGGTATAAATTTATGTCTCTAAATGTTCATGTGGATAACATCGATAAAGAGGAGATCAATGAACTGGGTATTCAAGTAAAAAAGCTAGAATTAGAAGTTTAAATTTCCAATTAAATTGTCAAACTTCTGAAAATTAAATTAGAGATGGATACAATAGAAAGGGAGAAGACTTGAAATAATAATAAAATGGTATTTGAATTTTATGAAAAAAATACAACAAAAAAGATAAAATTTTGATTACAAAAAGGAAAGAAAGAAACCAAGTTACTAGTATCAAACATGAACACCATGAAGTTATCATGAATGAAGTAGAAATTTAAACAAAAATTAAGAACAATTTTCCCCCATTTATGCTAATAAAGATGACATGAATCTAAATGAAAGGAATGAATCCTTCAAAAACTATAGCTTTTCCGAATAACAGAAAAGGAAATAACAGGTTCATTTTAGAAAAAGGTAATTGGAAAATAAGTTAACTTAATGTTCTCAAAAAATTTCCTGGACCAGTGAATTCTCTTCATCATTTAAAGAACAATGAATTCTAATACTATGTAAACTATTTGGAAAAATGATTTAAGAAGGAGTCCTACCAAATTTCATTTCTGACATAGAAATTTTATTGATATGTAAACCAAAAAAGTCCAAAATACAAAGAGAAAATTATAAACCAATTTACCTAATGAATATTGATGCAAAAAAATAAAAGTATGGGAAAAGAGATTCTAGGACCTTATCACCAGACAAAATACATTATGCCCAAGTGGGATTTATATCTGAAATGCAAGGATGGCTCTGTATAAGGAAAACTATCAACCTAATCTTCTATATCGAAAACCAAAGTATCATATGTCATACAATTACCTCAATCCATGCAGAGAAATTATTTGGAAAAATACAACATCTAATTTTTTATTAAAAACAATAGACAGCATAGGGATAACATAGGGTTGCCCATTCTCACCACTATTATTCAGCAATATTAGTTTAAGCAAATAAAATAGAAGAAAGTTTTGTATGAATCTGGTAATTTGTGCAGGAAAACATATATCAATCTTTGTAGGTAACATGTTGTTATAGTTATACAATTCGAGCTACTAGAAACAATCAACAACATTAACAGTTCCACAGAATGTAAAATAAACACAAATATATTATCAGTATTTCTGTATGTTAACACAAAACTTAGCAGTAAGGTATGGAAAGGAAAAAGACATTTACAATAATGGTAGACATATAAAATATTTGGGGGTTTATGTGTTAAGACAAGGAATGAAATATAGGAATAGAATTACAAAACACTTTTCATACAAATAAAGTGAGATCTAAACAATCAGAAATATATCAACTGCTCATGTATAGGCCAAGGTAATCTCATCAAATGTTAATTGTAATTAAACTACTTATTGAGTGTTATTCTAATCCTCCTGCCAAGACATTACTTTTTAGAATCAAAAAAATTATTTTAAAAATTCACCTGAAATAACAATATTCAAGAATTAATAAAATAATGAAAAAATGTAAACAAATAAGGTCTAGAACTTACAGAAATAAAACTATTATTACAGTACCCTTTAAAGGTATTTGCTAGTGGCAACAAACATAGTGGATCAGTGGAATAAGTCGGATATACAATTCAGAATTGTCAACAATTTTAGTACTATAGTGTTTGATAAAATGAAAGACTCCACGTTCTGGGAGAAGAATTCAGTCACTGACTAAAAGTGCTGGGAAACCTGAAATATAATACAATAGAAACTAGACACTAATCAACATTTAATGTATTATATTAAAATAAGGGAAAAATGATTCATGATTTAGGCATAAATAGTGATACTATAAGCAATTTATGGGAATAAAGGCTGGTCTATCCCTTAGATATTTGGAGAAGAGAGGATTTTATGACCAAAGAAAAAATGGAGAACATTAAAAATGCAAAATGGATAATTTTTAATAAATAAGATGGAAAACATTCTGCAAAAAAATTAGATAACAAAGATTTGAACAGAATTAGTAAGATTGGGATTTTTTTTCTTTTACTGCACTCTCTCTTTTGAAGATCTCATTTCTCAAATAAATAAATACCTTTATTTATATATGTATACACACACACACGTATATATATATATACATGTTATGAAGGTATATAAGTCAATTTTATAAAAATATAAGCCATTCCATAATTGATAAATGGTCAAAAGAATGAACCAACTATTTTTAGATGAAGAAATTGAAGCCATTTGTCGTCATATGAAAATATACTCTAAATCAGGAGTTCTCAAACTTCTGCCCGGGGGCCAGATGGGGCCCATTGAGGACATTTATTCAGCACACCAAGATATGGCAAATGGGCTGAGGGGCAGAGACCAAATGTGAGCTTTTATTTTTACTTTTGTCTAGCACTCCAACAGTCTGAGGGACAGTAAACTGGCCCCCTATTTAAAAAGTTTGAAGACTACTGCTCTAAATCAATATTGACTATGAAAATCCTAATAAAGGACACTTTCTCTGATTGAATAAAATATCAGGAAAAGATACTAATTAATGTTGGTGGAGATATGGAAAAACTTGGACGCTAATGCATTATGGTGGAGTTTGGGAATGACCATTCTTGAGAATTTTCAAAGAATTAAAAATATGTGCATATCCTCCTATCCAGCAGTGTCTCTACTGAGTATCTCTCTCAAAGAGCTCATAAAAGAGGGCAAAGAACACATAGATGAAAAAATGTTTCCAGCAGCTCTTTTTATAATGACAAGGAACAGAAAATTGAATGGATTCTCATAAGTTGGGGAAGGGCTGAATAAGTTATAGCTGGAATATTATTGTTCTGTAAGAAAGGATTTCAGAAAAACCTAGAAAAACTGAATTAAATTGAGGGTGAGTGAAATGAAAAGAACCCTGACAACATTTTACAGAGTAGTAAGATTATATGATGATCAGCTCTGATAGACTTGGTTCATTTCAAGAATGAGATGATGAAAGATAAATTCTAAGAGACTTTGATCTTACTTGGTTGTGAATGAATGTATGTGTGAGTGTGTGTGTTTGTGAGTGTGTGTGGGTGGGTTAAGGGGGTACATGGGTGTATGTGTGAATTGGGATTAAGTGACTTGCTCATGGTCAAACATCTAGGCAGTGTTCAGTGTCTCAGATTGGACGTAAACTCAGGTCCCTCTGGCTCCAGAGTCAGTGCTGTATCCACTGTGACTAAATAAGATTTGATGTACATAATAATAGAATAATGTGTACTATTAGACATGATAACCTGGTTGATTTTAAGAAAAGAGGGAAAGAGTTGCATGAAATAATAAAAAATAAAATGATTTCCATTAAGAAAATATTGTGCACAGTAACAGCAATGATTTTCTAATAATACTTTTGAAGTCTAAGACATTTTGTGTGCTGTAACTTCTAAAACAAAGGACAGATACAAGTATAAACAATTTACCTCCAAAGAGAGATAGCACATGATTACTTTTGTTTTGTACACACCAAGCACACACACACACACACACACACACATACACAAATAGATAGATAGATAGATAGATAGATAGATAGATAGATAGATAGATAGATACACAGATACATCTTTTAAGAAATAAGTAAGTAATATGTAAAGGAAAGTCGTGGTTATATATTGACTCCTCTATATTCTGCTGTGTACAAATTAAAGGCTTTTTCCTTCTTTGCTACATAAGTTGAAAAAAATACAATTAAATATATTTATGTCTGCTTTGGAAATGGCAAAAATATATGAATATGAAATGGTACCCATAAATTGAAATTTGTTGAACTACATATTATATTTATAGATATCTGTGTGAATACATAGATAAAAATTTACATATATGTATATATATGAAACAATTTCTCTGTGAATTTAACAATATACTTATGTAGATGTGCATAAATATAATAAAGTATTATAGTGATGTAAGAAATAACAAAGAGGATTGCTACAGAGAAAACAGGGGACAAATGTATAAACTTATGACAAGTGAAAGAGAACGAGGTCTTACATTCTAGCCATTTTCCCACCCTGCTGCACCTATCAATAATGGAGAGTACACCACATAGATCAAGGTTTCTTCCTGTTTAGGAACATAAATTAACAATAATGTCTCTGACCTTTGAACTCCACAGGTCCCACACTATGACATTTGCACAAATTGTAAAATCTTGACCGTGCTGAGCTTCTAGGTTAAAGTTCCCCACGTACAGAAGATGATCATTATAATAATTAAAATATCCATAGTTCATAATGGCATACTGGGCCTCTGTACGTCTGTTCTCATCCACAAACACCTGCTCACCAACAACATTCTTAAAGTGGGTGTTCTTCAGGTAGGAGTGTAGCTGAAAGAGGAGAGAAATGCTCATTAGTGAGTGGTACCTCGGGGAAAGTCAATTGTACATGAGAATTTATGGATTCCTGTGGTCTTATTTTCAGGTGTGATCAAATATGAGTTTCTCCTGGGACACAGAAAGGACCCTCTGACACCCGCAGTTTGCCTGCATCTCCCAGGTTTGTAGTTTGAGTTTCACACTCAAATCCTCATTTCTCAACCCCATTAAATAGTGTATTTGCAAGGTCTGCTTGCAACATCTCTCTAACATGTTCCCCTCTTGTTCTCTGCTACTGGCACATCCTCATGACTTCACACCTGGATTATTGCAATAGGCTCCTGGTGGGCGCCTCTGACTAAATCTCTTTTATACCACCCTCCATCCTGCCTTGGAAGGGATTATTGTGAAGCACAGGCCAGACTGAGACACTCCCATCCTTGATAATCTCCAGTGGTTTTCTCCCATCTCCAGGATAAATTATCAAACCATTTGTGTGGTATTCAAACCCAACCAGGAGCTCAATACAGTAGCTACTGAATACACAACACCTGAAGAGACTTCCGGCCAAGATGGAGGCATGGAGGCAGACAGCTGCTTGAGCTCTGCACTTTCTCTCAGAACTTACTTCATGACAAGCTTCAGACTTAATGCTTGACCCAGAAAGAAACCCACAAATAATCACCAAGAGAAGACATCACTGAAATTCGCCAGAAAAGGTCTGTGTTTGCTTGGGGGAGGGTCAATCAGACTGGGCGCAGACTGAGGGCAGGCAAGCCAGAATGAGACAGGCAGCTCCCACAGGTCAGACCTGAGGGGGAGGGGTATGATCTCTGCCTTTCTGTGAAAAGGCTTTTACCCCAGTGTGGATACTCCATCTTGGCAGCAAGCCAGGAGCAGTGGGGAGGGTGTAAACACTGGAGGTGAAGATTAAAACCCTGGATAGCTAGTGTCTTTCAGAATCAGGCCACCCCCAACCCCCACCTGGACTGACACAGCAAATTCTCAGAGCCTCAGAGTGCAGACTCAGTGCAGTCATCGATGTCCTGTTAGTGCCTCGCTGCTGCCCTCCCCCAGTCTGTAGAGGAAGCCCATTAACACCATCCAGCCCCATCCCCCCCAAAACAGACCAATTGTTTCTTTTGTCAATTTGTTTTCTTCGGTTCCTACTCTGACAAAATGAACAAAGAATTCAAAAGGGCTCTAACCATTGACAACTTTTATATGGAGAGAGAGCACACTTCAAACACTGAGGAGACTAAAAACAGACTGTCCCCAAAGGAATCCCCTAAGGGCGATATGAGCTGCTCCTCAATACAAAAGAGTCTCATAGAGGAAATCAAAAAGGCTCTCACAAGAGAGCTAGAAGAGAAATGGGAAAAGGAAAGGGAAGCTTGGCAAGAGAGCCTGGAGAAGTCATCCCATGCATTTAAAGACAGAGTGGATAAAGAAATCAAATCATTGAGAAACAAGATTAGTGAGCTGGAAAAGGTAAACAACTCCAAGGAAAACAGGATTAGTGAGCTGCAAAAAGAAAACAGCTCTCTAAAAAATAAAATGGATAAAATGGAAAAAAATTCCATAGAAGATAAAAACTCAATTGGACAATTACAAAGAGATATAAAAAAAGTGAGTGAAGAAAATCCATCATTGAAAATTAGATTCGAACAAGTAGAAATGAATGACTCAAGGAGAAACCAAGAGGTAGTCAAGCAAAACCAGAGAAATGAAACAATTGAAAAGAATGTCAAGTACCTTATTAGAAAGACAACAGACCTGGAAAACAGATCCAGGAGAGACAATTTGAGAATAATCGGACTCCCTGAAAAATGTGAGGAAAAAAAAGAGCTTGGACTCCATTTTCGAGGAAATTATCAAAGAGAACTACCCAGACATTTTGGAAACAGAGGGTAAAATAGACATTGAAAAAATTCATCAATCACCTACTGAAAGGGACCCTAAAATCAAAATGCCAAGAAATATAGTGGCCAAGTTCAAGAACCATCAGACAAAGGAAAAGATATTGGAAGCTGATAGAAAAAAGCAATTCAGATATGGAGGATCCACAAGAAGGATAACCCAGCATCTAGCAGCATCCACATTAAAAGAACGAAGGGCCTGGAACATGATATTCCAAAAGGCTAAGGAACTTGGTATGCAGCCAAGAATAACTTACCCTGCAAGAATGAGCATCGTTTTCCAGGGAAGAAGATGGACATTTAACGAAATAAATGAATTCCATCTATTTTTGATGAAAAAACCAGACCTATATAAAAGGTTTGATCTTCAAATACAGAACTCAAGAGATTTCTAAAAAGGTGAAAAGAAATCTTGAGAACTATACTTCTGCCAAATATATATATATATATATATATAAAGAACATATGTACAACTTGTCTTAGAAACGAGAGGTGGAAAGAAAATTATATCATACAAAAGTGTAAAGTGGTGGTACTACATCTCATGAAGAGGCAAAGGTAACCTATTATATCTGAGAGAAAGAAAGGAGGGAGGTGAACATAGTGTGTATCAATAGACATATTCGATTTATGGTGAAACTTCTTCCACTTCATTGAAAAGTGAAAGGGAAGGAGTAAGCTAAGGGGAAGGGAATTCAGAAATTGTGAGGAAAAGAGGTAAAATAAGGGGAGGAACTTTAAGGTGGGGGAGGGATCCTAAAAAGGGAGGGCTGTGAAAAGCAAGTGGTGTTCACAAATTTAATACTGGTGGGGGGTAAGAGGGAAGGAAAGGGGAAAAACATAAGCAGGGGTTAATAGGATGGCAAGCAATATGAAATTAGTGCTTCTAACCATAAATGTGAATGGGGCAAACTGCCTCATAAAGAGGAAGCAGTTAGCAGACTGGATTAAAAGTCAGAATCCTACTATATGTTGTTTACAGGAAACACACCTGAAACAGGGTGAGACATTCAAACTAAAAGTAAAAGGGTGGAGCAGAATCTATTATGCTTCAGGCAAAACCAAAAAAGCAGGAGTAGCCATCCTCATCTCAGATCAAGCAAAAACAAAAATTGATCTAATTAAAAGAGATAAGGAAGGGCATTATATCCTGCTAAAGGGCAGCATCAATAATGAAGCAGTATCAATATTAAACATGTATGCACCAAGAGGTGCAACATCTAAATTCTTAAAAGAGAAATTAAGAGAGCTGCAAGAGGAAATAGATAGCAAAACTATAATAGTTGGAGATCTCAACCTTGCACTCTCAGAATTAGATAAATCAAACCACAAAATAAATAAGAAAAAAGTCAAAGAGGTAAATAGAATACTAGAAAAGTTTGATATGACAGATCTTTGGTGAAAGCTAAATGGAGACAGAAAGGAGTATACTTTCTTCTCAGCAGTTCATGGAACCTATACAAAAATTTATCATATACTAGGACATAAAAACCTTAAAATCAAATGCAATAAGGCAGAAATAGTAAATGCATCCTTTTCAGAACACAATGCAATCAAAATTACATTTTATAAAAAGCCAGTGGAAAATCGACCAAAAAATAATTGGAAACTAAATAATCTCATACTAAAGAATGATTGGGTAAAACAGCAAATCATAGACATGATTAATAACTTCACCCAAGAAAATGACAATAATGAGACATCATACCAAAATGTGTGGGATACAGCCAAAACAGTAATAAGGGGAAGTTTTATATCTCTACAGGCCTACTTGCATAAAATAGAGAAAGAGAGGGCCAACAAATTGGGCTTACAACTAAAATTGCTAGATAAGGAACAAATTAAAAACCCCCAGACAAACACAAAACTTGAAATTCAAAAAATAAAAGGTGAGATTAATAAAATTGAAAGTAAAAAAACTATTCACTTAACAAAACTAAGAGTTGTTTCTATGAAAAAACCAACAAAATAGACAAACCCTTAGTAAACCTGATTAAAAAAAGGAAAGAGAAAAAGCAAATTGTTAGTCTTGAAAATGAAAAGGGTGAACTCGCCACTAATGAAGAGGAAATTAGAACAATAGTTAGGAGCTACTTTGCTCAACTTTATGCCGACAAATTTGATAACTTAACATGAAATGGAAGAATACCTTCAAAAATATAGCTTGCCCAGATTAACAGAGGAAGAAGTAAGTAGTCTAAATAGTCCCATCTCAGAGAAAGAAATAGACCAAGCTATTAACCAAATTCTTAAGAAAAAATCCCCAGGACCAGATGGATTTACATGTGAATTCTACCAAACATTTAAAGAACAACTAACTCCAATGCTATGTAAACTATTTGAAAAAATAGGGATTGAAGGAGTCCTACCAAATTCCTTCTATGACACAGACATGGTACTGATACCTAAACCAGGTAGATGGAAATCTGAGAAAGAAAATTATAGACCAATTTCCTTAATGAATGTTGATACTAAAATCTTAAATAAGATATTAGCAAAAAGACTTCAGAAAATCATCCCCAAGATAATACAATATGACCAAGTGGGATTTATACCAGGAATGCAGGGCTGGTTTAATATTAGGAAAACTATTAGTATAATTGACCATATTAATAATCAAATTAATAAAAAACCATATGATCATCTCAATGGATGCAGAAAAAGCATTTGATTAAATCCAAAATCCATTCCTACTAAAAACTCTTGAGAGTATAGGAATAAATGGACTATTCCTTAAAATAATAAGGAGCATATATTTAAAACCTTCAGTAAACATCATATGTAATGGCGATAAACTAGAACCTTTCCCTGTAAGATCAGGAGTGAAACAAGGTTGCCCACTATCACCATTACTATTCAATATAGTACTAGAAACTCTAGCCTCGGCAATAAGAGCCGAGAAAGAGATTCAAGGAATTAGAGTAGGAAATGAGGAAATCAAATCACTTTTCACAGATGACATGATGGTATACTTAGAGAGCCCCAAAGACTCTGCTAAAAAGCTATTAGCAATAATTCAGAATTTTAGCAAAGTTGCAGGATACAAAATAAATCCACATAAATCCTCACCATTTTTATACATCACCAACAAAATGCAACAGCAAGAGATACAAAGAGAAATTCCATTCAAAATAACAGTCGATAGTATAAAATATTTGGGAATATATCTAAAAAGGAGAGTCAGGAATTATATGAGCAAAATTACAAAGCACTTGCCACAAAAATAAAGTCAGATTTAAATAATTGGAAAGACATTCACTGCTCTTGGATAAGCTGAGCAAATATAATTAATATTTCAATACTCCCTAAACTTATCTATTTATTTAGTGCTATACCAATCAGACTTTCAAGAAACTATTTTAATAACCTAGAAAAAATAACAACAGAATTTATATGGAACAACAAAAGGTCGAGAATTTCAAGGGAAGTAATGAAAAAAAACAATTAAGTGAAGGTGGTCTAGCTTTACCTGATCTAGAACTGTATTATAAAGTAACAGTCACCAAAACCATTTGGCAATGGCTAAGAAATAGACTAGTTGATCAGTGGCATTGGTTATGTTCACAGGGCAAGATAGTGAATAAAAATAGCAATCTAGTGTTTGACAAACCCAGAGATCCCAAATTTTGGGATAAGAATTCATTATTTGACAAAAACTGCTGGGAAAACTGGAAATTAGTATGGCAAAAACTAGGCATGGACCCACATTTAACACCACACACTAAGATTAGATCAAAATGGGTCCAAGATTTAGGCATAAAAACCAAAGTCATAAATAAATTGGAGGAACATGGGATGGTTTACCTCTCAGACTTGTGGAAGAGGAAGGAATTTGTGTCCAAGGGATTATTGATCACAAAATAGAAAATTTTGATTACACCAAATTAAAAAGTTTCTGCACAAACAATACTAATGCAAACAAGATTAGAAGGGAAGTAACAAATTGGGAAAACATTTTTACAGTTAAAGGTTCTGATAAAGGCCTCATCTCCAAAATATACAGAGAATTGACTTTAATTTATAAGAAATCAAGCCATTCTCCAATTGATAAATGGTCAAAGGATATGAACAGACAATTTTCATATGATTAAATTAAAACTATTTCCACTCATATGAAAGAGTGTTCCAAATCACTATTGATCAGAGAAATGCAAATTAAGACAACTCTGAGATATGATTACACACCTGTCAGGTTGGCTAAGATGACAGGAACAAATAACGATGAATGTTGGAAGGGCTGTGGGAAAACTGGGACGCTGATGCATTGTTGGTGGAGTTGTGAAAGAATCCAACCATTCTGGAGAGCAATCTGGAATTATGCCCAAAAAGTTATCAAAATGTGCATACCCATTGACCCAGCCATACTACTACTGGGCTAATATCCCAAGGAAATCCTAAAGAAGGGAATGGGACCTGTATGTGCCGAAAATTTTGTGGCAGCCCTTTTCATAGTGGCTAGAAGCTGAAAGATGAATGGATGTCCATCAATTGGAGAATGGTTGGGTAAATTATGGTATATGAATGTTATGGAATATTATTGTTCTATAAGAAATGACCAACAGGAGAAATACAGAGAGGCTTGGAGAGACTTACATCAACTGATGCTAAGTGAAACGAGCAGAACCAGAAGATCATTATACACTTCAACAATGATACTGTACTAGGATGTATTCTGATGGAAGTGGATATCTTCAACACAGAGAAGAGCTGATCCAATTCCAATTGATAAATGATGGACAGAATCAGCTACATGCAGAAAAGGAACACTGGGAAATGAGTGTAAACTGTTATTTTTACCTTCGGAATACAATTCTTCCTGTGCAACAAGAAATTCGGTTCTAAACACATATATTGTATCTAGAATATATTGTAATATATTTAACATGTATAAGATTGCCTGCCATCTAGGGGAGGCGGTTGGGGGAGGAAGGGAAAAAATCTGAACAGAAGTAAGTGCAAGGGATAATGTTGTAAAAAAATTACCCATGCATATGTACTGTCAAAAAAAGTTATAATTGTAAAATAAAAAAAAAAAATGAAAAAAACACCAGAAGAGACTGCAGAAGTGGCAGTCATTGCAGCAGTTACTGTACCACAGATGTTAAGAGGGTTGAAGAGCTTGTCAGAAGGGTATCACAGGGGTCTCTTTTAAAGCCCTGGGACAGGACTCGGTTGCTTTGCCAGTACCCAGATCGAGCACACCTGCCTGGCTCATAGTTTGAGAGGGAGAAAGAAAACTAACACACAAGAACATTTAGGCACAGCACAAGATGGATCTTCACACAGCTCCAGGGCAGGAAAAAGTGCTTGTGGCAATTCAAAGTACAGAATAGAAGCCAAGACAGTAATAAACAGATTTCTTCCAACATCAAATCACCTTGGGAGAATTGAAAATTCTAGTAACCTAGAAGAATCCCTGAATATAGCTGCACCAAATTCTTGAAGCTTGGAACTTTGGCCCCTTTACCCTGGAAACAGTGCACTACTCTAATAAACAGGTAAAGTCAACTAATAGGCTGGGGAAATTGGCAAACAACTGAAAATGGTCCTAATCATAGAAAATTACTGTGATGAACAGGAAGATGAAAAATCTATACTGAGAAGAAAATAAAGTCAAAGCTCCTATATCCAAAGTCCTCAACAAAAGTAAGAATTGGGCTAAAGTCACAGAAGAGTTCTAAATGAATTTGCAAAATGAAGTCAGAGAGGTAGAGAAAGAACAATGAATAAATTGAGAGAGAGGTAAAAGGAAGCAGAAAAAGACTTAGAAGAGAAAAAAGTCTTAAAAATCAGAATTCAACAAATTGAACAGGAAATATAGAAGCCATTGAGGAGAATATTTCTTTAAAAATTAGAACTAAGAAGGCAGAAGATAATGATTTTTTGAAAATTGAATACAAAACCAAAAGGAAAAAGAATGAAAAATAATATGCAGTATCACAATGGAAAATGCTGACCTGGAAAACAGAAAGAAGGCAGATATTTTATGTGAGACTTACATTATGAGACTACAAGTTTTCTACAATCAAAAGGAACATGGATTCTATCTTTCAGGAAAGTATCAAGTAAATTTCTCCTGTGTTCCAGAATATATAGGGAAAATAGAGTATCAAAGAAGCTAAAGATCATCTACTGAAAAAGATCCCCAAAGGACGTCACCAGGATATTATACCTAATTCTGGACCTCCAAGGTGAAGGAGAAAAATAATGCAAGGATGCATAAAGAAACACATCTATACATTGGAGCCCCATTGAAGATGAAAAAAGAGTCCTCACCTTCTTAATTGAAAGATCAGTGCATAGAATAGCCTAATTTGGAAAGAAAAATAGATTTGGCTTGCAAATAAAAATCACCTATCCAGAAAACCTGAGTCAGTCCTTCAGGAAAAAAATCGGGTTCCTAATGGAATAAAGTGCTTTCAAATATTTCTTTCTTTCTTTTTTTTTAATAATTTTTTATTATATATATATTTTATAATATTATCCCTTGTATTCATTTTTCCAAATTATCCCCCCGTCCTTTTACTCCCTCCCCCCGATGACAGGCAATCCCATACATTTTACATGTGTTACAATATAACCTAGATACAATACATGTGTGTAAATACCATTTTCTTGTTGCACAATAAGCATTAGATTCCGAAGGTACATGTAACCTGGGCAGACAGATATTAGTGCTAACAATTTACATTCACTTCCCAGTGTTTCTTCTCTGGGTGTAGCTACCTCTGTCCATCATTGATCAACTGGAAGTGAGTTGGCTCTTCTTTATGTTGAGGATTTCCACTTCCATCAGAATACATCCTCATACAGTATTGTTGTTGAATTGTACAGTGATCTTCTGGTTCTGCTCATTTCACTCAGCATCAGTTGATGTAAGTCTCTCCAAGCCTCTCTGTATTCCTCCTGCTGGTCATTTCTTACAGAGCAATAATATTCCATAACCTTCATATACCATAATTTACCCAACCATTCTCCAACTGATGGACATCCATTCATCTTCCAGTTTCTAGCTACAACAAAAAGAGCTGCCACAAACATTTTGGCACATATATGTCTCTTTCCGCTCTTTAGTAGCCTTCAAATATTTCTGATAAAAGAAGTCCAGAGCTGAATAGGAAATATGAAACCTAACGTTATTTACAACTCTAACTGTATATGCTATTTGACAAATATTGGAAAGCAACAATAAAAACTTTGAGGAATACACAATAAGAATAGTTTTAGAAATTGAAAGGGCTTCAATGTCTCATGTGAAACCCTTCTTACTAAAATACATACTCAAAAAATCATAGCTAAAAAGGAACCCCTCTTTCCATATTACCTGCCATGGATGAGGCAATACAGATTCTTCAGTTCCCAAGGATCTTTTCTCGGATTTTTTCATCAGTATTTCATGGAGAGCCCAAGCCACAGCATATAAAGCATTGTAGATATTGTAACTCGAGGAGGATGTGGGCATGTCCATAAGGTAAAAAGGTAAATGTTTCACGGAGCCATTTGGTAAATATAAATCTTCCTCTGGGATATCTGTTTGATCTGAGCATTTCAAAGGTGATGGCCTATGTGCTTCAATAAAATTGTTCCTCCTGGCTAAAGGAGGCATAATCTCCCTTATAAAACTGTCAAACCCAGGTACTGGAGTAGTCAAGTGCGACAAAAAGAGAGTAGCATAGAAAATGAAACCATAATGGTACAGGGCTCTTAATGTAATGTCTGAATGAGATGTAGAAATCCACACCTTCTTGATTGGAAATAATAATCCAGTTGGCCTTCCCATAATTGTTAATGAGTCTGTGTCAGTATGAATGACAATGACTTTGACTTCTGAAATTAGGATCCTGAACTTAAAGGCTTCAGCTGTCTCCCTATTTTTTCTGTCACTGAGAGGGATCTTCTCTGTGAAGGACACACAAACACTGTTCTTTTTCATTTCTTCTCTCATTTCCCTGAGGAATTCTTCACCTCTCATATCATCAAAGACAATCAGACCTATCCAGTTCCATTGAAAATATGCCAATAAGCGGACAATTCCTCGGTGAAGAGAGGAGGCTTTGTGGGCCATCTGATAGAGGGAAGGAAACTGGACTTTGTCAGTAAGACTGGAATCAAATGGACCATAAGTAATCTGCATGAGAAAAAAAATAAGGATGAGCAGGTGCATGCTGCTACTGAGGGAACTAAAGTAAAATACACTTACTCAAATGGGCATATTTTTTGTTAGAAGAAAGTTTTAGATTTCATAGTAAAGTTTATCAGAAAGGACAATTTCTCTCTGAAAGTCTATCTTTCTCTGAGCTCTCAAAAAGACAATGACTTATTGAAGGCATTCAAGCAATGAATCTTCCTTAAGCTTCCCAGAGGAACCAGAATATACAAATTATTTCTTCATTTGATCTTTGGCCCAGAATAAATTTCTAGAGTAAACCAGGTCTATATTATTGAGGCTGAAGACAAGGTTTTCTTTGGTGAATGAAAGAAAACCACATGATCAGAACTGGGTACTCTTTTGATTTAAGACACTAATATTCACCTGTAGATGTCATTACTTTTTTAAATTGTGGTATTTTCAACAAGAAAATCTAACTGGTTTCCAATAGACCCTGAATATGTATTTTTGGTTTTATGAAATCAGAAAAGTGAGATTCCTAAAGTAACTTAGTGAGATCTAAATGAGTGGTACAGGAAAGACACCCCCAGGACAATGTAGCTGAATAGCTGACATCCTTCCTTCACTAAGGATTTCCTAGAATATGACTTTACAAGCATAATGACAGCTCATTCTTCTTCATGTATCATTGCTATAAATAGAACAAACAGGAAACAAAAAATGTTTTTTCAACATTAGATAAATGCAATTCAAAACAAGTTGGAAGTAGCAAAGGACACCTATCAGATTTACAAATACCCCAAAACATAAAAGGAAAGCAGAAAATATAGAAAATGTTTGTATGAAGTGTCTCTGGTAAAATTCAGCAGCAAACTGGGCAAGGGAATTGCAATGTGTATGGTAGATTGACTTCATTTCTCAAATATTAAAGTTATCTCTAAGCATATGAAAAAATTCTAAGTAACTATTTTTAGAGGTGTGCATAGTGAAACAACTCTGAAGTACCACATCCCACTTGTTAGATTGATTAACATAACGAAAAGATAATCATAAAAAATCCTGTAAGGGATATTGTAAACTGGGGACATAACACGCTGTTGCTGGAATTGTGATCTGATCCAATTATTATGGGAAAAATTTGAAAATATGATCACAAGACTTTAAAACTGTTCATATCCGTCCATCCAGCAACACCTTTGATCAATCTATATACCAATATTATTACGAAAGTGACAACAAACTAATTTGAACTAGATTCAATAAGCAGTTGTTTTTGCTAAGTCTAAAGATTGGAAGTCAAATGCACATATTTCAATTGCAAAATGGTTATACTAGCTACAGTGTATGACGATGAGGAAATGTAAATAGGTTGATATAAATGAGAAGCAAAAGAAAATCCCTGGAAAGTTCTAGGTACAAATATGTAAAGTGTAGTGAGCATAAGCTGGAGAGCATGCTACACTCGAATAGCACTATTGTACCCTAAGGAACTGTGAATGATTTAGAAATTCTCATCAATGAATCAAGAAATTTTGAGAGAACTAATGAAGAAATATAGGTTTCATCAAGAGAGAAAGAATTGACATTATCTGAATCCTGAATGAAGCATAGCATATTTCATTTTCTTTCTTTCTTTCTTTTGAGTTCTCTTTTAAAAATGACTGAAATGGAAATGTTTTTCATGATGGTACATGTATAACTGACATCTGAATGCTTACCAGTTTATGTAGGGGGCACCATAAAGGAAGAAAGAGAAAGAGAATGGGGAGCTCAGAACATTAAAAATTGTTTTTAACATGCTATTATTGGAAGCAATGAAAAAATATATAGTAACAATGTGTTTGTAAACATTTAAGAACATAAATAAATACAGTTGTAAAATAATTGCAAACAGCTGAAACATGTCCTAAAATGCACATAAGTGGTCTAATGCTTCTGTCAAGTTCTTATACACATGAAAACTATGGAAAAGAGAGCACAGTTTAACACCCCATCAGACATTCATGACTCTTTATACCTAACATTACTCTGCTCTACAGATGAGACCACATTACCTATCATGAGACAAAATTTTAAATGTATTGTTTATTCTCTAAGACACATCAGAAGGCTTATCCCAAAATTTGATAATCATTACCACAATCTTTGGCAAGAATATTTGTCTCATTGACAAATACAGATATTTGTGGACTGCATAAGAGGGCTGATAAAAATTTGTCATGTATGATAAATATTGTTTTAGATCTGAGGGCCACATATACCCCCAAACATCACAGTAGAAAAGACTCTGCCTATTTGGGAAAGGAGATTTATTGAATTTATCCTGCCATGCTCTGTCTGATCAGGATCAAGGAAAAATAATCCCAGAATGGAACACATTGCCTCTTCTCTTGATCAGACTTCCTGATGTTATATTATCTAGCAACAAAGATCCCAGATTAAGGCTTTCTCATGAATCCCTCCCTTAGACAGTTTAGTCATGCTTCCACAAGGACATCTAGAGTTAATTCCTATACTCTTTGAGCTTAGAAGTTTTTGTTTTTACTCTTCACCAAGTATGTGGTCAGGACTATTTATAATTTTAATGTTAGTGATACAACGAAGGTCCCAGCTGCTTTTTCTCCAAGAGCCTTAAATATTGAATCTGTATTTGTAAAGAAATAATAGTTAAATAATGTTATGTTAAATCAGGAGAGCTTTAAAATAAGGGATGTGGATATAAATGCAGAGAGGCTTCCAGTCTTTCACCTTTTCATATGCATACTTCCACATTCAATACTGACCTCTATTTCCTTTAAAACAAACAATTTAAATATTTATTATTTCTCTTCCATGAAATCACGCATCTGACTGACCAGTGACAGAGTTCACTAAGCAGCCAGCTTAAACTACAGTGCTCAGAGAGGTCTCTTTTCAATTTTGACAAGAAATGTCACTCCTTGCACTGAATGTTTCTGCTCTCCTTCTGTGCCCATTAATAAAGTTAGGATCCTTTCTGAGAACAGTGTCAGGAATGTCCTCAAACTCTTGTCCATTTGTAAATGTAAATATGAAGTTCTTAAAACAGCTCTGTGCATAAGCTTCCCAGTGCTGCCTTAAAAAAACACAGTATACATCAGGGCTCATGCTCAGAATCCTTTTATAAATAATTCTCATCTCAATAAATTCTGGACTAATTTTGAAGAACTAAGGGATTATGAAGAATGAGGAACATAGAATGAGGTATAAAACACTGAAAGTTCATTCAACTTAATGTCCAGAATGGTAAGATTTAATCAGTTCTCTTCTGTCTGTAAAATGTGTAATGTCGAGTAAACACTTTAACTTCTCCAATCATTACTGAACTTATCTGTATAATGGGCAAATAGAACTAGTTTTGCTTTCAGATCCTTTCTTTGGTTGAGGGCTAAATGCCTTCTTGGCTCACAACATGGTTGCTTTTTTAGGAGTTGCTCATTTTCTCTGATGATGAGGACAGTGGATTTGTTCAGTCACTAGAGAGTTAAACTGATCTAAGAAAATCCAAATTAATTGTTATCCCAGTTGATCATTAGCTGCATAACAATGTAACTTTTCTCAGTCATAGTATTCTCCACTCTAAATGGGATTTATAAGAATATCGTCATTATGAGTTTGTTGTGAAGATCAAAAGAAATACATTTGTGAAACATTTTTTTAATTTTTTAAAAGTATACATAAATGCATCTTATTTTACTGCTGCTGCTCCTGCTACTTCTACTACTAATACTGCTACTGTAACTGCTAGTTTGTACAGAAGAACAGAGAATGTATTAGGTTCTATCTCATTCACCTGGGGTAAATGGTAGAGGTCAAGCAGGGTCCCCATCTGAACAGAGAGAGCTGATGTGGCTCCTCCAATGGCAGCCATAACCTTTCCTCTCTCTCTGCAGTTGTAATTAGGGAGGGGCTGGTGTTTTCCAGACAGCCACTGCAGGTAGTTCTCCAAGGTCCTTTCTTCACTGGAATAGGTGTTGTATATACTGTATCCCAGGGAAATGTTGGGCAACAGATTGGGATTCCTGTAAATCTCGAGCAGGGTGAAGGAAGGCATGTAGAGTTGCTGGTAATTTTTTTCAATATATCTGGTGAATTAATGGTAAATGTTATAGAACATTAATGCAAACCACACAGAATTCATTTCAGAAGACGGACTTTGCCAACATTTATAACCTCTCTCCATACACATTGTTCCAGTATATTTCTTTTGGAAATTTCATAAAGGGTGAGAACTACTGGCTTTACGTCCCAGTGAAACTGTTTGCTTCAGTCATTCACTGATTCCACAAGAAGACATGGATGGTTGTTGACTCTAGAAGCCTTAGAGTATAATAGGGGGGAGAAATAAGGTACTGTGAGGCAAGGTGAGAAAAGAATAATTAGATTGATTACAGTCACTAATATGTATGGAAACTGTACAGTGAGACCATATTTCCCTGAAGAAATTAGGGAAGATTTCATGGAGATCATCATTGTCTATGAAAACTGAGGAAATTTTGATATCTGGGTATTTGGCAAAGAGGTCCTTTTAAAAGGAGGAAATGACACCTCTAAATTCTAATAAGTGTGAGAATAGAATGTGCCACAGATCCAGAGGAGCAATATCTGACTCAGATCCTATCTAATATCTCCTATAAAATGAGTTCCTGGTTCGGCTTTTTTCTCTCCTCACTTTTTCCTTTTCTCTCAGGATCTGAGAAGAAAAGTCAGTTCCAAGATTTTCATTTAGTAGCAGATCTTCCACCTGGTGCCCAATAGCAAAAAACCTATACCTTTATTATTCTAGGTCATGTTTAAAAATTGAGAAAACCTTGTACAATATTCTTAATAGTGACAACATGGGCTTGTTTTAATGGATGTAAAAGTTAGCGTTACATTATGCTCACTTATATTCAATACCCATCAAATTATCATTGATGCTGACAATATGGAGTCCTTGCCTTCCCCATGGGGTACAGTTCTCAAGGAAAAATCAAATAATTCATAAAACATACAAGGGCATTTGATTTGGAACAGGATTTTGATTTAATGTTTCACCAGTGGGTGGTGACACTTCTCCCTCTAGGTCAAACTTCCCACTTTTCCTAGATGCTGAACAGCAAATGCAACAAAAAGAAGCATATTAAAGCAGTAAAAGAATAACCAATAATTAATATCATTTAATAACCTTGTTTCTTAGACAAAAATATACACAACTCTAATGCAATATTTATAATTTATTAATATTGATTTCTAGAGAATTTTTATTTATAAGTACAAAGAAAAGTACACATGAAAAAAGAATCCAGAAGAAATAAACAATGACATAAGACTACAGCAAGGTTCAGAAAAGAACTTTTATCTGCCAAGGAACCATTCAGGGAAACTCATGGTCTGTCTTCAACAAGCAGAAGACAGAGTAAAAAGCTGATGAGCCTTTCCTCTGATGTGACAGAGGAAAATGATCCATAAATAGATGGAGGAGTCTGAATTTTTTTGCTACAGCGTAGACTTACAAGTGGTTATATTTGAGTGTTACATGGCTATATACTGAGATCCTACTATGGAAAGGAGGGATTTACAAAGAGAGTTGATGGTGATAATGCATAAAACTAAGAGCTATGCATGCAGCACAAAAGTCAGGATGTTTGTCAAAATACCAGAAAGTAAATAAACACCATCTGTCCCGGGTTAAGGAAGAGTTAGCTTGAGAAATTAAAAAGCCCCCCTCACACCACCTCGAGAAAACAGAATTCTCCAGACATCCCTGAGAGGGAACAGGCATTTCATAAAGCCATTTGCAAGGCTGAGAACTTGCTAGAGCTCCATCCTGCAGAATTCTATCTTTTCCAAATAAAGTTAAATTTCCTGAAGCTCAGTTTCAGGCTCCATCAGTCCTGATGCACTCATTCCCTTTGAGATTCCCTAAGCTAGGACACACAATATTACTTTGTCCAAAAAGAATAGAAAATAATGATAAATTCACTTACCCACAGGAAGGAGTAAACATAAAATCATGTTTCCAATTCATAAATGAGGTGGAAAGAGTAGAATTATCAATAACCCTAAAATTCCTGAAGGAGGGTCACAAGATTGACTTTCTAACAAGGGGTGCTCTCTTGTCAGATAGGCAAATCTAGAGAGGAGACACAGCTTCCCTTCCTGTGAAAGGGGCAGATTTCCCCTTACTCTGGATCTGGACACTTAGCAAGAACTCTGTCCTAGGATAGAAAGGCAACAGGGCCCAAGTACTTCTGCTGCTTCAGGCCATTAACTCTTCACTATTTTCATGAAGTCAGGATGGCCTGGAAGGGAGACAAAAGCATGAGCCTGATAGGGACAGAGAAACCTGGGGATGACCTGTTTGTTGGGGAAGGAGAAGGGGAAAGAAGGGGAGATGGGTTACCTTTCTTCAACTCTGAAAGTAAGGAGACACAGCGAAAGCTGCCAAGAAGATACAAACATGAAGAGAAAGGGAGAGGGGAGAGACTCATACTGAACAATGAGGACCTTTCTTGCATCCTCGCAGTGGAAATGAACACAGACAGAGAGAAACACTTACTTAAAAGCCCTACAAGCCTTGTCAGGAGGCCTCTGAAACCGCTCAGCTCCTGTTACATTGCTCACTTCAGGTGATTGTAGGGGGAGAAAGAAGCCAATCTCCACATCTGCAGGCATGTAATACATGGGTTGATCTTCATAGCAGTCCTGCCCAGACCCTGGAAGCTGCAGCAGCAGAGACACAGCAAGGGAAGAAACGAGGTGAGAAATGCTTCTCACAATATGGGGCCACATCTCCCTGAACAGTAACCAAAGTTTTAACACTGAGGCAATGGAATGACTGCTCATGCTCCAGCCAAGTCAGCTGCTTGAGTCAAGGACTGAGGAGGGACTGTCTATCTACAGAAGCCTGGCTCTCATCTGCAGGTCACACTGGAGAAAACAGAGGGACATTAGTCAGGTCCATGTGCAAGACAAGGACAATGGTGCAAGATGAGTGACCATTATATACTTTCTCTATGTCTCCTGGTGCATTTATTTTTAGATAATTATTGGGTCCATTCCTCTTATTTTATTTTCCACAGAGAAATCTCAATCTCAGAAGAATTCTGGGGACCAGCCTGCCTGGGGCATCTCCAGCTGAGTCCCTGCATCCAGGGAAATCATAAGTGCAAAATTATATTTTGACCTCTCTTTCCCTTGCTCCATGTCAGGCTCCATCCCAGAAGTGCCTTTTGTTGGAAAATAGTTTTGTGACCTGATGTTAGCCAATAACCAGTGATGACGAAACCTCATGAAATATTCTGTCACAAGATTTATTAAATCCTTCAGATATGACAATTTCCCTAAAAGACTGTAAAATTTTGGCCTTGATGCTCATGCAGTTCCATGCACCAGTGTCCATGTGAGCCAGGTCCCATACTCAGGGTGCCATGTAATCCATTTAGAAGAGTCATTATAGAAAGCCCAGTGCTCATAGTTTTCCTCTCCTAGTGGGTCTCACTCTTTATGTAGGATTATAACATCCTCCATTTGGTATTGGCTAAGAAATAGACCAGTTGATCAGTGGAATAGGTAAGGTTGACAGGGCAAGACAGTGAATAAAATTAACAAGGTAGTGTTTGACAAACTCAATGATCCCAACTTTTGAGATAAGAATTCATTATTTAACAAAAACTTCTGGGAAAACTGGAAATTAGTATGACAGAAACTAGGCATGGACCCACACTTAACATAACATAGTAAGATAAGATCAAAATGGGTCCATGATTTAGGCACAAAGACCAATATCATAAATAAATTAGAGGAACATAGGATAGTCTACCTCTCAGACTTTTGGAGGAGGAAGGAATTTGTGACCAAAGGAGAACTAGAGATCATTATTGATCTCAAAATAGCAAATTTAGATTACATCAAATTAAAAAGATTTTGTACAAACAAAATTAATGCAAACAAAATTAGAAGGGAAGGAAAAAAATTGGGAAAACATTTTTACATTTAAAGGTTCTGATAAAGGCCTCCTCTCCAAAATATACAGAGAATTGACTCTAATTTATAAGAAATTAAGCCATTCTCCAATTGATAAATGGTCAAAGGATATGAACGGACAATTCTTAGATGAAGAAATTGAAACTATTTTCACTCATATGAAACAGTGTTCCAAATCACTACTGATCAGAGAAATGCAAATTAAGACAACTCTGAGATACCACTACACACCTGTCAGATTGGCTAAGATGACAGGAACAAATAATGATGAATGTTGGAGGGGATGTGGGAAAACTGGGACACTAATACATTGCTGGTGGAGTTGTGAAAGAATCCAGCCATTCTAGAGAGCAATTTGGAACTATGCCCCAAAAGTTATCAAACTGTGCATACCCTTTGATCCAGCAGTGCTACTACTAGGCTTATATCCCAAAGAAATACTAAAGAGCGGAAAGAGACCTGTATGTGCCAAAATGTTTGTGGCAGCTCTCTTTGTTGTAGCTAGAAACTGGAAGATGAATGGATGTCCATCAATTGGAGAATGGTTGGGTAAATTATGGTATATGAAGGTTATGGAATATTATTGCTCTGTAAGAAATGACCAGCAGGAGGAATACAGAGAGGGTTGGAGAGACTTACATCAACTGATGCTGAGTGAAATGAGCAGAACTAGAAGATCACTGTACACTGCAACAACAATACTGTATGAGGATGTATTCTGATGGAAGTGGAAATCTTCAACATAAAGAAGAGCCAACTCACTCCCAGTTGATCAGTGATGGACAGAGGTAGCTACACCCAGAGAAGAAACACTGGGAAGTTAATGTAAATTGTTAGCACTAATATCTGTCTGCCCAGGTTACATGTACCTTCGGAATCTAATGCTTATTGTGCAACAATAAAATGGTATATACACACATGTATTGTATCTAGGTTATATTGTAACACATGTAAAATGTATGGGATTGCCTGTCATTGGGGGGAGGGAGTCGAGGGAGGGGGGGATAATTTGGGAAAATGAATACAAGGGATAATATTATAAAAATATATAATAATTAAAAAAAAGAAAAAAAGAAGAAAAAAGACAACATAAAATATTTAGTAGACACAAGGGAGGTGAGGAGGGAGAGTGATTGAATATTACATTCATTTGAATTGGCTCTAAGAGGAAATAACATACACACTCAACCTAGATATAGACATCGATATTGTTTTGCAAGATAATAAGATGATAAAGGAATATGAGCAGGGACTAGGATGAGAAAGGAGGGCATATTGAGAAATGTATGATGAAAAGTAAAAGCCTTTTATGAGGGATAAATTGAAAAAAACAAAAAATAGAATAAAGGGGGAAAATGCAGATAGCAATAGTCATTGTGAAAACAATTTTGAAGCAAATTTCTTTATTGCAGCCAGCTCTTCTGAAATGTGTAGATAAAGGAATGAAATATATTAAAATACAAGCCAGTTATCAACTGATAATGATTAAAATATGTGATATATGTTGAAAAGCCCATAAAATTATGCAAATTCTTCCATCTAAAACTAACACTTCATGGCTTGCAACCTAAAAGGGATTAAGAAAAAAAAGGAAAAGGAAATATATGTACAAAAATATTGATGTCACCTGTATTCCTGGGGAAAGAATTGTAAATTGAGGGAATTCTCATCAAATGCAGAATGGCTGAAGAAATTGTGGTATGGAATTGTGATGGAATACTATGATAATTCTGTAAATATGATGATCAGAAAAATCTGGAAAGATATTCACACACATAGTGATGAGGTTCAGAATTGGGGGTACCTAAATGAAATTAGGGTTTAATTGAGGTCTAGTGACAGGTTACGGGTACAACGATTCAAATGGAGCTCCCCTGCAACCCCTTTGGAGTTGAGGCAGGAATACAGAGTAAAATGAGGTCTTGTGGCAGCTCAAGAGTCCCCTGTAAAGGAATTTACAGACCCAAAAACCTAGAATGATAAAAGAGGTTTATTTTGGGGTTTGGAAGTAAAGTTAAAGTCTCATTATTAAAGGTGAAGATGGATTTAAAAGAGAACTGGAAACAGTGTTCTATTGGTGCCAGGCATGGTGCTGGCATGTTTAGACCCTGTGCAAAGAGAGTGCTCTTGTAAGCATCTTTTATGATAGGGGGCTTTGGCTACAAGCTGAAGGGAGCTTGTGGGTGGAGTCCCAGGCTTGTTCCTGGCTGAATTTCAGCCAGTTTTCGAATTTGAATTGAATTGAATGGATTTCAGGACTGAGCCATCCCCACCCAGATAACATAGAAGAAATTGTGCTTGGAGTTGAGTCCCCTCACTGAGGCAGAATCAAAGGAGTTTTTCTCCTTTAAGGATTTTTTGGAGATTTGGGATTTCCTCTTCAATATGAAAACTGAAAGGTAATGTTTACAAAGTCGAGCAATAGAGTGGAGAGGTCACCAGCAAATAACTCTGCTTTTTCAACAACACAATGATCCAAAACTACGCTGAAGGATTTTATGATGAAACTGTTGGTGTTACACAGTTAGTAAAAAATTGATTTTTGAGGGCTCTTTTTCTTAACCCGAGGAATAACCCATGTATATTTCTCAACAAGACATTTATATAAATATTTTGTGTAACTACATGCGTGGCCTCTCAATGGTTCTGAGGTGGAAAACAAAGGGAGGGAATGTGGAAGTCAAATGTTTAAAAAAAAAAAAAAAGGTTAAATAATGTTTTACATGGAATGGGGACAAATAAAGATATCAAATTTTAGAAAAAAGAAAAATTCTTGCTCCTGGAACTCCTTTGATCCTTGTTCAGTTTTATGGTATTTTCCCAATATGTCAGGAGAATCACAAGACATTTGGGAATAAAAGTGCAGCCCGGTAACCCAGCACTGGAGGCCAAGATGGAGAAGATCTCCACAATCATCACAGCTTTCTCTTTGGAGCTCTGATATGTGGGGAAGAAAGAGATCCAGACACTGCAAAACACCAGCATGCTGAAAGTGATGAACTTGGCTTCATTGAAGGCATCAGGCAGGAAGGCTATGGTGATACTTCCCAGGGCCAGAAAGCCCATATAGCCCAGAACACAGTAAAATGCAAAGGCAGAGCCCTTATTACATGTGAGGATGAGAGCCTGGATTCAGAGCGTGTGTCTGCTTCTGGAAAGGGGGGGTATGTCCCCAACCAGATGGCACAGAAAAGCCTTTGAATTCCAGAGCAGATGAGAACAACAAAGTAGGGGACTCTAGGATGAAAGAATATCCTAATCCTGCTCCCTGGCCCTGTAAGCCTGAAAGCCAGAACCACTAAGATGGTTTTGGCCAAAATGGAGGAAACAGCCACTGTGAACACAACTGCAAATACTGTTTGTCTGAAAAGACAGGAAGCAGTGGTGGGAAGGCCCAAGAAGAACAAGGAGCAGAGGAAGCAGGAGGAAAGGGAGGTGAGGAGCAAGTAGCTGAGGTTCTGATTATTTGCCTGGACTATGGGAGTGTCTTGGAATTTCACAAAGAGCCACAGAACTAGGGCCGTGAAGAATGAGAGTGAAAGAGCTACAGCTGTCACTGCCTTCCCCCAAGGTTCATTCACATCCAGGAAGGTCACAGTCTTGGGGAGGCATCTATCTCTCTGCTCATTGGGATATTCATCCTCTGGGCACTTCTGACACTGCTCAGCATCTGCAGGAGACAAACAAAGACTTAAAATTTATATTAAAACATTTCTCTACATTCCCACAGCAGGAAAGTCAGGAGAGCTGCAGCAAGTCCTTCTGCTTCCATAGGATGAAAAACCCTATTTTCTCTTTACTGGATGACACAGTCACTGATAAATTACTTGGTATATTGGTCAGATCAAATCTATTCTTTTTTTTTTTTTTTTTTTTTTTTTTTTGGACCTGTGATTTTATTGCTATAGAGAATTTCCTGGTAAAGAAACTTCCTGTACCAATAGTCCTAAAGTTGCTTAGATTGAAGGGCTTGATAGTGGAGCTTGACACAGATTAGAAAATAACTGGGAAATATTTTACAAAATAAATAAATACAATAAACCACAGATGTATTTGACAACTAAGTCAAAATACAACAAAATGGGATCTTTATGTACAGATAGGTGATTCCCATTTCCATTTGAATTTTTTTTTCCTCCAACTCTATTTTTTTATTTTAATAATTTTTTATTATATATTTTTTATAATATTATCCCTTGTATTCATTTTTCCAAATTATCCCCCTTCCCTCTACTCCCTCCCCCAGATGACAGGCAATACCATACATTTTACTTGTGTTACAATATAGCCTAGATACAATACATGTGTGTATATACCATTTTCTTGTTGCACAATAAACATTAGATTCCGAAGGTACATGTAACCTGGGCAGACAGATATTAGTGCTAACAATTTACATTCATTTCCCAGTGTTTCTTCTCTGGGTGCAGCTACCTCTGTCCATCATTGATCAACTGGAAGTGAGTTGGCTCTTCTTTATGTTGAAGATTTCCACTTCCATCAGAATACATCCTCATACAGTGTTGTTGTTGAAGTGTACAGTGATCTTCTGGTTCTGCTCATTTCACTCAGCAACAGTTGATGTAAGTCTCTCCAAGCCTCTCTGTATTCCTCCTGCTGGTTATTTCTTACAGAGAAATAATATTCCATAACCTTCATATACCAAAATTTACCCAACCATTCTCCAACTGATGGACATCCATTCATCTTCCAGTTTCTAGCTACAACAAAAAGAGCTGCCACAAATATTTTGGCACATATATGTCTCTTTCCGCTCTTTAGTATTTCTTTGGGATATAAGCCCAGTAGTAGCACTGCAGAGAGTATGCACAGTTTGATAACTTTTTGGGCATAGTTCCAAATTGCTCTCCAGAATGGCTGGATTCTTTCACAACTCCACCAGCAATGTATTAGTGTCCCAGTTTTCCCACATCCTCTCCAACATTCATCATTATTTGTTCCTGTCATCTTAGCCAATCTGACAGGTGTGTAGTGGTATCTCAGAGTTGTCTTAATTTGCATTTCTCTGATCAGTAGTGATTTGGAACACTCTTTCATGTGAGTGGATATAGTTTCAATATCTTCATCTGAGAATTGTCTGTTCATATCCTTTGACCATTTATCAATTGGAGAATGATTTGGTTTCCTATAAATCAGGGTCAGTTCTCTATATATTTTGGAAATGAGACCTTTGTCAGAACCTTTGCTTTTAAAAATATTTTCCCAATTTGTTACTTCCCTTCTAATCTTGTTTGCATTAGTATTATTTGTACAGAAACTTTTTAGTTTGATGTAATCAAAATCTTCTATTTTGTGATCAATAATGATCTCTAGTTCTCCTCTGGTCATAAATTCCTTCCTCCTCCACAGGTCTGAGAGGTAGACTATCCTCTGTTCCTCTAATTTGTTTATAATTTCATTCTTTATGCCCAAATCATGGACCCATTTTGATCTTATCTTGGTATATGGTATTAAGTGTGGATCCATATCTAATTTCTGCCATATTAATTTCCAGTTTTCCCAACAGTTTTTTTTTCCAAATAATGAATTTTTATCGCTAATGTTGGTATCTTTGGGTTTGTCAAAGATTAGATTGCTATAGATGTACCCTTTTTTGTCCTTTGTATCTAATCTGTTCGACTGATCTACAGGTCTGTTTCTTAGCCAATACCAAATGGTTTTGGTGACTGCTGCTATATAATATAGCTTTAGATCAGGTACACTTAGACCACCTTCCTCTGACTTTTTTTTCATTAGTTCCCTTGCAATTCTCGACCTTTTATTCTTCCATATGAATTTTGTTGTTATTTTTTCTAGGTCATTGAAATAGTTTCTTGGGAGTCTGATTGGTATAGCACTAATTAAATAGATTCGTTTGGGGAGTATTGTCATCTTTATTATATTCGCTCAGTGGCATAGGTAAGGTTCACAGGGCAAGATAGTGAATAAAAATAGCAATCTAATCTTTGACAAACCCAAAGATCCCAAATTTTGGGATAAGAATTCATTATTTGACAAAAACTGCTGGGAAAACTGGAAATTAGTATGGCAGAAACTAGGCATGGACCCACATTTAACACCACATACTAAGATTAGATCAAAATGGGTCCAAGATTTAGGCATGAAGAACAAAATCATAAATAAATTGGAGGAACATGGGATTGTTTACCTCTCAGACTTGTGGAGGAGGAAGGAGTTTGTGTCCAAGGGAGAACTAGAGACCATTACTGATCACAAAATAGAACATTTTGATTACACCAAATTAAAAAGTTTCTGCACAAACAAAACTGATGCAAACAAGATTAGAAGGGAAGTAACAAATTGGGAAAAAATTTTACAGTTAAAGGTTCTGATAAAGGCCTCATCTCCAAAATATACAGAGAATTGACTTTAATTTATAAGAAATCAAGCCATTCTCCAATTGATAAATGGTCAAAGGATATGAACAGACAATTTACAGATGATGAAATTAAAACTATTTCCACTCATATGAAAGAGTGTTCCAAATCACTATTGATCCGAGAAATGCAAATTAATACAACTCTGAGGTATCATTACACACCTGTCTGATTGGCTAAGATGAAAGGAACAAATAACGATGAATGTTGGAGGGGCTGTGGGAAAACTGGGACACTGATGCATTGTTGGTGGAGTTGTGAAAGAATCCAACCATTCTGGAGAGCAATCTGGAATTATGCCCAAAAAGTTATCAAACTGTGCATACCCTTTGATCCAGCAGTGCTACTACTGGGCTTATACCCCAAGGAACTACTAAAGAAGGGAAAGGGTCATGTATGTGCCAAAATGTTTGTGGCAGCCCTTTTCATAGTGGCTAGAAGCTGGAAGATGAATGGATGTCCATCAATTGGAGAATGGTTGGGTAAATCATGGTATATGAATGTTATGGAATATTCTTGTTCTGTAAGAAATGACCAACAGTAGAAATACAGAGATGCTTGGAGAGACTTACATCAACTGATGCTAAGTGAAAAGAGCAGAACCAGAAGATCATTATACACTTCAACAATGATACTGTACTAGGATGTATTCTGATGGAAGTGTACATCTTCAACATAGAGAAGAGCTAATCCAATTCCAATTGATTAATGATGGACAGAATCAGGAATACATCCAGAAAAGGAACACTGGGAAATGAGTGTAAACTGTTATTTTTACCTTCAGAATCCAATTCTTCCTGTGCAACAAGAAATTAGGTTCTACACACATATATTGTATCTAGAATATATTGTAATATACTTAACATGTATAAGACTGCCTGCCATCTAGGGGAGGGGGTTGGGGGAGGAAGGGAAAAAATCTGAACAGAAGTAAGTGCAAGGGATAATGTTGTAAAAAAATTACGCATGCATATGTACTGTCAAAAAAAAGTTATAATTATAAAACAAAATAAAAATTAAATAAAAAAAATTACCAAGCTAAAAAAATAATAAAAATAAATTACTTCCTTAAAGCCCCCCCCCCCAAAAAAAAAGGAGACAGTGTGATTGAGTGGGTGAACCTCCCAGCACAACCAGAACAAAGCCTTACTCCTTACCCAGTGCTTGTGGTAGGATTTTATTAAAAGTTATTAAGAGAGTAACACAAATATCTTGAATAAGTCCTGAAAAAATATACACATTCTATACTAACACACAAATTAATGTATGGTGTGAGACCATCCCAGAATGGCAAATTTTATTGGCCACCGCTCCAAATTTTGCACATGGATCTCCATTAAAGATAACCCAGCTACTACATTGTAATGTGCTGTTGTCTCCAGACGCTGCTGATCGCTCTTAGGGAAGAGATCTGCTGTGTCAAGTCAAATCTCTTGGACAGATTCTTCTTCCTGTAGAGAACAGTTGTCTCCAGGCAGTTGCCCTCAACTCTTGTCCAGAGAAGTGACTTCCTTTCCTGCAGAGAGCCCCGTCAAGCCTGATGTAATGCAGAGTCTTCTTCTCTTTCTGGAGTGCTGTCCTCTTTTATCCTCCCAGAGAATGGGCATGGGATAATGCAAGGGCTTCTGGGAAGAACCACTTCAACCAATGAGCTTGCTCTGCCCAAGCACACACACTCTTCCTTAGGAATTCACAAGTCAAACTACCAGGAAAGGCCGGAATTAGAGAATTGTTAAGTACTGACTTAGCACTTAGTAAGAACCTAAAATCTCATTATCTCAATAGCACTTATTAAGAACTTAACATCTCCCCTTTTCTTTTGATTTAGAACATAGGGTGGTCATGACCTTGAAACATAAATCCATCAATACGGGAGGTATTACATATAATTACATAGATTACATAAGCACATAGTAACATAGTAATATAATACATGCTAGACGTATATAACAAAGAACTTGATCAAATAATTATAAATTGAAAATTTATAAATGTCCATAAGTCCATTGTCCATTAGTCTCATCTTGTGTTAAGAAGTCCAATGATTCCTGCTGATTTTTAAAGTTCTTTAACAGTCTTCTATTATCCATGCTCTTTCAGTGTCAGATGTTTCTTATATTTTCTCCTTTATTTTGAGGTTTTTCTCTTTTTCTGTGTCTCTCCAGGTGCTTGTTGCCACCCATCTATTTCCTTCTTCATCTGTTTTCTTCTGTCTGTTAAAGTACAAGCAAACCCTCTCCTCCAGGCAGTTAACCTATATAATTACCTTCTATTTGCCACTTTCTAAATCTCTTCTCATCATCTGACAATTACATTGGAGTTGTTAGCACTGGACACAGCCCTGTTGGTTTAAAAGGCCTGTATTCTCCCCAAGTGTAATCCATTTTTGCAATCTGATTGCCTTTTTGCTGACTTATCAAGTAATACCTTTCTGCCATGTGATTGCTTTTCTGCTGGTTGATCAAATCAGAATTCTGACCTTCTAAAGTTTCTTTGGGTGTAACAGCAGCTGCCATTATGCCCCAAGTCTTTTTTGCCTGGGGTCCTGGACCTGGGCCCCTCATCCCATTTCCCTGAATTATTCTACACTCTGATACCCAATGGAGTCCTCTGTTGCATTTTGGACATGGGGTTTTAGATCTTCTCTCACCCTGTCTTCTCACTATATCTCCATATCTACACTGAGCTCTTAGATGTCCAATTTTTCCACATTGAAAACATCACTGAGTTTCTCTATAAGTCCTTCTTGCTCCACTCCTGAAGGGTTAATTGAGGGAGGAGATGGGAGGTGCTCCTGTTGCTCAGAATTGTACTTAACTTCATTGTTATCTGATTCATCCTCTTCACCTAGTTTAGTTGACACTTCCCCTTTTTGCTCCTTCATCTCTTCTTTTAGAATAACATTGTTTAAAGCCATTTGGATTACATTGTATATATGAATTGTATCTTTGGAAATTGAGTTTGGCCTGGAATTGTAGTGTTCACCTAATTGCTTTCCTACTAATTCCCATTCATCTGGATCCAATTCTTCTTCCAGAGAAAAACAAGGACATATGACCTTCACAGTTCTTAAAAGTTCAGTAATCTCCTCCAAATTTATAATCAAGCCTTGGCTTTTCATAACCTTGATGATGCTCTCTAAACATTTTCCTTGAACAGAAGGTGTTTGCCCCATTTCACTATAAGAGATTGCTGGTTTAGCCCTTAAGAAGTTAAGTTCCTTATTTATCTATTAGCACGCTCACTTAATCTTTAACAAAGTTTCCTCGTTGCTCACAGATCTGGGTCAGAGAGGCTGAGATCTGGATGGGAGGCTTTTCCACTGGAATCAGGACCTTGTCTGTTCCTATTCGGAAGCCAAATTGTGATGGTCCAGTCTAGCTTCTCTGAAGGGCTCAGAATAAGTCTTTGTCAGGATAAGGAAAAGTCCTGGCCACATGTGTGGACGCCAATTGTAATGTGCTGTTGTCTGCAGAATCTACTGATCACTCTCTGGGAAGAGATCTGCTGTGTCAACTCAAATCTCTTAGACAGATGCTTCTTCCGGTAGAGAACCATTGTCTCCAGGCAGTTGCCCTTAACTCTTGTCCAGAGAAGTTTCAAGCTCATGACTACCCTATGTTCTAAATCAAAAGAAAGGGGGAGATGTTAGGTTCTTACTAAGTGATAAGTCAGTACTTAACAATTCTCTAGTTCCGGCCTTTCCTGGTAGTTTGACTTGTGAATTCCTAAGGAAGAGCTTGTGTGCTTGGGCAGAGCAAGCTCATTGTTTGAAGTGGTTCTTCCCAGAAGCCCTTGCATTATCCCATGCCCATTCTCTGGGAGGATAAAAGAGGACAGCACTCCAGAAAGAGAAGAAGACTCTGCACTATATCAGGCTTGACGGGGCTCTCTGCAGGAAAGGAAGTCACTTCTCTGGACAAGAGTTAACAGCAACTGCCTGGAGACAACAGTTCTCTACAGAAAGAAGAATCTGTTCGAGAGATTTCAGTTGACACAGCAGATCTCTTCCCTGAGAGCGATCAGCAGCTTCTGGAGACAACAGCACGTTACACTACATAATTGGCGATGAATTTTTTTTTTTTTTTTTTTGGAATTTCAGGTAGTTTAATTTTTTTCCCCCAGGATCACTAAATGTCTTTATTCTAGATCTTTTTTTTTTTTTAAATAATTTTTTATTATATATTTTTTATAATATTATCCCTTGTATTCATTTTTCCAAATTATCCCCCCCTCCCTCCACTCCCTCCCCCCGATGACAGGCAATCCCATACATTTTACTTGTGTTACAATATAACCTAGATACAATACATGTGTGTAAATACCATTTTCTTGTTGCACAATAAGCATTAGATTCCGAAGGTATATGTAACCTGGGTAGATAGACAGTAGTGCTAACAATTTACATTCATTTCCCAGTGTTTCTTCTCTGGGTGTAGCTACCTCTGTCCATCATTGATCAACTGGAAGTGAGTTGGCCCTTCGTTATGTTGAAGATTTCCACTTCCATCAGAATACATCCTCATACAGTGTTGTTGTTGAAGTGTACAGTGATCTTCTGGTTCTGCTCATTTCACTCAGCAACAGTTGATGTAAGTCTCTCCAGGCCTCTCTGTATTCCTCCTGCTGGTCATTTCTTACCGAGCAATAATATTCCATAACCTTCATATACCAAAATTTACCCAACCATTCTCCAACTGATGGACATCCATTCATCTTCCAGTTTCTAGCTACAACAAAAAGAGCTGCCACAAATATTTTGGCACATACAGGTCCCTTTCCACTCTTTAGTATTTCTTTGGGATATAAGCCCAGTAGTAGCACTGCAGAGAGTATGCACAGTTTGATAACTTTTTGGGCATAGTTCCAAATTGCTCTCCAGAATGGCTGGATTCTTTCACAACTCCACCAGCAATGTATTAGTGTCCCAGTTTTCCCACATCCTCTCCAACATTCATCATTATTTGTTCCTGTCATCTTAGCCAATCTGACAGGTGTGTAGTGGTATCTCAGAGTTGTCTTAATTTGCATTTCTCTGATCAGTAGTGATTTGGAACACTCTTTCATGTGAGTGGATATAGTTTCAATATCTTCATCTGAGAATTGTCTGTTCATATCCTTTGACCATTTACCAATTGGAGAATGGTTTGGTTTTCTATAAATTAGGGACAGTTCTCTATATATTTTGGAAATGAGACCTTTGTCAGAACCTTTGCTTTTAAAAATATTTTCCCAATTTGTTACTTCCCTTCTAATCTTGTTTGCATTAGTATTATTTGTACAGAAACTTTTTAGTTTGATGTAATCAAAATCTTCTATTTTGTGATCAATAATGATCTCTAGTTCTCCTCTGGTCATAAATTCCTTCCTCCTCCACAGGTCTGAGAGGTAGACTATCCTCTGTTCCTCTAATCTATTTATTATCTCCCTCTTTATGCCAAAATCATGGACCCATTTTGATCTTATCTTGGTATATGGTGTTAAGTGTGGATCCATACCTAATTTCTGCCATACTAATTTCCAGTTTTCCCAACAGTTTTTTCCAAATAATGAATTTTTATCCCTAATGTTGGTATCTTTGGGTTTGTCAAAGATTAGATTGCTATAGATGTACCCTTTTTTGTCCTTTGTATCTAATCTATTCCATTGATCTACAGGTCTATTTCTTAGCCAGTACCAAATGGTTTTGGTGACTGCTGCTATATAATATAGCTTTAGATCAGGTACACTTAGACCACCTTCCTCTGACTTTTTTTTCATTAGATCCCTTGCAATTCTCGACCTTTTATTCTTCCATATGAATTTTGTTGTTATTTTTTCTAGGTCATTGAAATAGTTTCTTGGGAGTCTGATTGGTATAGCACTAAATAAATAGATTAGTTTTGGGAGTATTGTCATTATTATATTAGCTCAGCTTATCCAAGAGCACTGAATGTCTTTCCAATTATTTAAATCTGACTTTATTTTTGTGGCAAGTGTTTTGTAATTTTTCTCATATAATTCCTGACTATTCTTTGGTAGATGGATTCCCAAATAGGTTATACTCTCAACATTTGTTTGGAATGGAATTTCTCTTTGTATCTCTTGCTGTTGCATTTTGTTAGTGATATATAAAAATGCTGAGGATTTATGTGGATTTATTTTGTATCCTGCCACTTTGCTGAAATTTTGAATTATTTCTAGTAGCTTTTTAGCAGAGTCTTTGGGGTTCTCTAAGTATACCATCATGTCATCTGCAAAAAGTGATAGTTTGATTTCCTCATTTCCTACTCTAATTCCTTGAATCTCTTTCTCGGCTCTTATTGCCCAGGCTAGTGTTTCTAGTACTATATTGAATAGTAATGGTGATAGTGGGCAACCTTGTTTCACTCCTGATCTTACTGGGAAAGGTTGTAGTTTATTTCTATTGCATATTATGCTTACTGAAGGTCTTAAATATATGCTCCTGATTATTCTAAGGAATAGTCCATTTATTCCTATACTCTCAAGAGTTTTTAGTAGGAATGGATGTTGGATTTTGTCAAATGCTTTTTCTGCATCTATTGAGATGATCATATGGTTCTTATTAATTTGATTATTAATATGGTCAATTATATTAATAGTTTTCCTAATATTAAACCAGCCCTGCATTCCTGGAATAAATCCTACTTGATCATAGTGTATTATCCTGGAGATGATTTTCTGAAGTCTTTTTGCTAATATCTTATTTAACATTTTAGCATCAATATTCATTAAGGAAATTGGTCTATGATTTTCTTTCTCAGTTTTCGCTCTACCTGGTTTAGGTATCAGTACCATGTCTGTGTCATAAAAGGAGTTTGGTAGGACTCCTTCATCCCCTACTTTTTCAAATAATTTATATAACATTGGGGCTAATTGTTCTTTAAATGTTTGGTAGAATTCACATGTGAATCCATCTGGCCTTGGGGATTTTTTCCTGGGGAGTTGATTAATAGCTTGTTCTATTTCTTTTTCTGAAATGGGACTATTTAAGCAATTTATTTCCTCCTCTGTTAATCTAGGGAGCCAATATTTTTGGAGGAAGTCATCCATTTCACTTAAGTTATCAAATTTATTGACATAAAGTTGGGCAAAGTAACTCCGTATGATTTCTCTAATTTCCTCTTCATTGGTGGAAAGATCCCCCTTTTTATTTGTAAGACTAACAATTTGATTTTCCTCTTTCTTTTTTCTGATCAGATTTACCAAAGGTTTATCTATTTTATTGGCTTTTTCATAAAACCAACTCTTGGTTTTATTTATTAATTCAATAGTTTTTTTACTTTCAATATTATTGATTTCTCCTTTTAAATTTTGTATTTCAAGTTTAGTATTTGGTTGGGGGTTTTTAATTTGTTCTTTTTCTAGCCTTTTAAGTTGCAAGCCCAATTCGTTAATCTTCTCTTTCTCTATTTTCTTCAACTAAGCCTCTAAAGATATAAAATTTCCCCTTATTACTGCTTTAGCTGCATCCCACAGATTTTGGTATGATGTCTCATCATTGTCATTATCTTGGGTGAAATTGTTAATTGTTTCTATAATTTGCTCTTTCACCCAGTCATTCTTTAAGATGAGATTATTCAGTTTCCAATTACTTTTTGGTGTATTTATCCCTAACTTTTTACTGAATGTACCTTTTATTGCATTGTGGTCTGAGAAGAAGGCATTTATTATTTCTGCCTTCCTACATTAAATTTTGAGATCTTTATGTCCTAATATATGGTCAATTTTTGTATAGGATCCATGAACTGCTGAGAAGAAAGTATATTCCTTTCTATTGCCATTCAGTTTTCTCCAAAGGTCTATCATACCTAGTTTTTCTAATGTTCTATTTACTTTTTTAAATTTCTTTCTTGGGCGGAGCCAAGATGGCGGAGAGGAAACACAGGACTCAGTGAACGTCCTCACTCCCTCACAACCAATTAGATAAATTAAGTCTCAGAATTAGCTCAGGACTGATAGATACCACAAGGACTGGAAGCACGACTTACCAGCTGAAGAGAATCTGGAGTTTCAACAGGAAAGGTCAGTTCTCAGGGGAGGAATAAGAAAGACCAGCACAGACGGTGGGGTAGGGGCACACTGCGCCCATTGCGCTGGGAGGGGCTCTGGGATCAGAGAAGCCACTGAGGTAAAGGAATCTGGCACAGGCTGTTAGCTCTTCTCTGCTAATTATTTAGCAGTTCAGAAGAGAAAGCCAAAATATTTTAAAACTCAGATTAGATTTTCCCCTATCCTGGGGGTGACTCAGGCACAGATCTCGGCACCAGGGGGTGTGGCCTCAGCTACCTCCTGAGAATAGTTAAGAGACTGACAAGTGGGTGGATACGGCCCAAGGCAACACACACTGCCTAGCTTAGCTGGAGGGAGTGGAACTCAGCTCCAGGAAGTCCCAGAGAAGCGGAACCTTTGAACTAGGGACCGTGGTTTCTGGCAGACACTTCCAGTTTGAGCACAGGGGCTTCTTACGTCACCTGCTGCAGACACCCACTCCCCACCCGGACACATAGGCTGAGCTTCTTGCTGTCTTCACTATTCTACGCCCTCGAAGCACAGCAGTGCTGGTCACCTCTGAGGCACTTCCAGGGAGGGGGTGGGGAACTCTCTCCCAGAGCTCTCTCTTAGCTCAGGCTCAGGAGCCGCTGCATCCATCCGGTCTGGGAGGAAGCTGGTAAAGAAGTAAATAATTTCCTACCCCAGGGACAGACCCCAAAAGATTTTTTCTAAGTATGAGCAAAAAAGCTAGAAAAACCATAGATTCCTTCTATACAGAGAAAGAGCGGGTGTCCAACCCCGAGGAAGTTGACAGCAGAGAATCAGATAACAACCTAAAGGGGAATGATTCCTGCCCCCCATCACATAACTCTCTCCTAGAAGAAGCTCTTAAGAAATTGAGGGAGATCGAAGAAAAATGGGGAAAGGAAAGAGAAGTTATGATAGAGAATAACAATGTCCTGAAATTGGAGTTGGAAAAAATAAAGAATTCACAGGAGATGCAGGGAAACAAAATTAGTGAATTAGAAAAGGTTAAAAAAACACAGGAAAGTAGGATTTCTGAATTGGAAAAGATAAAAAAGTCTCAAGAAAATAGAATTTCTGAATTGGAAAAAGAAAATAATTCTCAAAAAAAAAAAATTAGGGAAATGGAAAAAAACTCAATAGAGCAAAATAATTCATTTAAAAACGAAATTGGGCATTTACAAAAAGAACTAAAAACTGTGAAAGAAGAAAATAACTCCTTAAAAGTCAGGATGGAACAAATAGAAATGAATGATTCACAGAGAACCCAAGAATCAGTCAAACAAAACAAAAAAAATGAGAAGCTGGAGAACAACGTCAAATACTTACTGGGAAAATCTATAGACCTGGAAAATAGATCTAGGAGAGATAATCTGCGGATTATTGGACTTCCAGAAAACTATGACCAAAAAAAGAGCCTAGATTCTATTTTACAGGAAATTATCAAAGAGAACTGTCCAGAGATAATAGAAACAGAAGGGAAAGTAGATGTGGAAAGAATTCATCGAACTCCTTCTGAAATAGACCCTAAAAAAAGAACACCACGGAATATTGTGGCTAAGCTGCAGAATTACCACACAAAGGAGAAAATCCTGCAAGCAGCTAGAAAAAAACAATTTAAATACCAAGGTGCCACAATAAGGGTCACCCAAGATCTGGCTGCCTCCACATTAAAAGATAGAAGGGCCTGGAACCTGATATTCCGAAAGGCAAAAGATCAAGGACTGCAACCAAGAATGAACTACCCAGCTAAGTTTAGCATCTTTTTCCATGGAAGAAGATGGTCATTCAATGAAACAGAGGAATTCTATATGTTTCTAAGAAAAAAACCAGACTTAAACAAAAAATTTGATCTACATCCACAAGACTGAAGAGAAACAGAAAAAGGTAAACAGAACCCTTGAGAACTGTAACTCTGTTGTGGGTATATAAAAAATACTCAAGGATAATTTGATTTTACTGATATAAAAGAAAAAAAGGGGGGTGTGGTAAAGGGAAGGAGGTCGGTTCAGAAAAAGGGGAAGGAGTGATAAAAAGAGGGAAACTACATCCCAGGAAGAGACATAGAAAATACACCATATCTGAGGGAACTTAGTGAGGGGGAGAATCATTGTGTGAATCTTACTCTCATCAGAAGAGGCTCAAAGAGTAAATAATTAACATATTTGTTTTTCAGAGAATTTTCTCTCACCTCATTAAAAGGGGGGAGAGGAAAAGGGGAAAGGAAAAGGAGAATAAGTGAAGGGACTTGGAGGGAGGGGGGAGGGATCCTAAAAAAAAAAAAAAAAAAAAAAAAAAAAAAAAAGAGGGAGGGTTGCGCGTCACAAGGGGGGTCTGTAAATCAAATATCGGGGAGGGGGATCAGGGGGGTCAAGGGAAAAAAGTATAATCTGGGGATAATACGATGGCAGGAAATACAGAATTAGTAATTTTAACTGTAAATGTAAATGGGATGAACGATCCCATCAAACGGAGACGGATAGCAGATTGGATCAAAAAGCAGAACCCTACAGTATGTTGTCTACAGGAAACACACTTAAAGCAGGGAGATACATACAGAGTAAAGGTAAAAGGTTGGAACAGAGCTTATTATGCTTCAGGTAAAGCCAAAAAAGCAGGGGTAGCTATCCTTATCTCAGATCAAGCAAAAGCAGAAGTAGATCTCGTTAAAAAAGATAAGGAAGGAAACTATATCCTGCTGAAAGGTAGCATAAATAATGAAGCCATATCAATACTAAACATATATGCACCAAGTGGTATAGCATCTAACTTTCTAAAGGAAAAGTTAAGAGAACTGCAAGAAGAAATAGACAGTAAAACTATAATAGTGGGAGATCTCAACCTTGCACTCTCAGATTTAGACAAATCAAACCACAAAACAAACAAGAAAGAAATTAAAAAAGTAAATAGAACATTAGAAAAACTAGGTATGATAGACCTTTGGAGAAAACTGAATGGCAATAGGAAGGAATATACTTTCTTCTCAGCAGTTCATGGATCCTATACAAAAATTGACCATATATTAGGACATAAAGATCTCAAAATTAAATGTAGGAAGGCAGAAATAATAAATGCCTTCTTCTCAGATCACAATGCAATAAAAGCTACATTCAGTAAAAAGTTAGGGGTAAATAGACCAAAAAGTAATTGGAAACTGAATAATCTCATCTTAAAGAATGACTGGGTGAAAGAGCAAATTATAGAAACAATTAACAATTTCACCCAAGATAATGATAATGATGAGACATCATATCAAAATCTTTGGGATGCAGCTAAAGCAGTAATAAGGGGAAATTTTATATCTTTAGAGGCTTATTTGAAGAAAATTGAGAAAGAGAAGATTAACGAATTGGGCTTACAACTTAAAAGGCTAGAAAAAGACCAAATTATAAACCCCCAACCAAAAATTAAACTCGAAATACAAAAATTAAAAGGAGAAATCAATAAAATTGAAAGTAAAAAAACTATTGAATTAATAAATAAAACCAAGAGTTGGTTTTATGAAAAAGCCAATAAAATAGATAAACCTTTGGTAAATTTGATCAAAAAAAAGAAAGAGGAAAATCAAATTGATAGTCTTACAAATGAAAAGGGGGATCTTTCCACCAATGAAGAGGAAATTAGAGAAATAATAAGGAGTTACTTTGCCCAACTTTATGCCAATAAATTTGATAACTTAAGTGAAATGGATGACTTTCTCCAAAAATATAGGCTCCCTAGATTAACAGAGGAGGAGATAAATTGCTTAAATAGTCCCATTTCAGAAAAAGAAATAGAACAAGCTATTAATCAACTCCCCAGGAAAAAATCCCCAGGGCCAGATGGATTCACATGTGAATTCTACCAAACATTTAAAGAACAATTAGCCCCAATGTTATATAAATTATTTGAAAAAATAGGGGATGAAGGAGTCCTACCAAACTCCTTTTATGACACAGACATGGTACTGATACCTAAACCTGGTAGATCAAAAACTGAGAAAGAAAATTATAGACCAATCTCCTTAATGAATATTGATGCTAAAATCTTAAATAAGATATTAGCAAAAAGACTTCAGAAAATCATCTCCAAGATAATACACTATGATCAAGTAGGATTTATTCCAGGAATGCAGGGCTGGTTTAATATTAGGAAAACTATTAATATAATTGACCATATTAATAATCAAATTAATAAGAACCATATGATCATCTCAATAGATGCAGAAAAAGCATTTGACAAAATCCAACATCCATTCCTACTAAAAACTCTTGAGAGTATAGGAATAAATGGATTATTCCTTAGAATAATCAGGAGTATATATTTAAGACCGTCAGTAAGCATAATATGCAATAGAAATAAACTGCAACCTTTCCCAGTAAGATCAGGAGTGAAACAAGGTTGCCCACTATCACCATTACTATTCAATATAGTACTAGAAACGCTAGCCTCGGCAATAAGAGCCGAGAAAGAGATTCAAGGAATTAGAGTAGGAAATGAGGAAATCAAACTATCACTTTTTGCAGATGACATGATGGTATACTTAGAGAACCCCAAAGACTCTGCTAAAAAGCTACTAGAAATAATTCAAAATTTCAGCAAAGTGGCAGGATACAAAATAAATCCACATAAATCCTCGGCATTTTTATATATCACTAACAAAATGCAACAGCAAGAGATACAAAGAGAAATTCCATTCCAAACAAATGTTGAGAGTATAAAATATTTGGGAATCCATCTACCAAAGAAAAGTCAGGAATTATATGAGAAAAATTACAAAACACTTGCCACAAAAATAAAATCAGATTTAAATAATTGGAAAGACATTCAGTGCTCTTGGATAGGCCGAGCGAATATAATAAAGATGACAATACTCCCCAAACTAATCTATTTATTTAGTGCTATACCAATCAGACTCCCAAGAAACTATTTTAATGACCTAGAAAAAATAACAACAAAATTCATATGGAAGAATAAAAGGTCAAGAATTGCAAGGGAACTAATGAAAAAAAACTCAGAGGAAGGTGGTCTAAGTGTACCTGATCTAAAGCTATATTATATAGCAGCAGTCACCAAAACCATTTGGTATTGGCTACGAAATAGACCGGTAGATCAGTGGAACAGATTAGATACAAAGGACAAAAAAGGGTACATCTATAGCAATCTAATCTTTGACAAACCCAAAGATTCCAACATTAGGGATAAAAAATCATTATTCGGAAAAAACTGTTGGGAAAACTGGAAATTAGTATGGCAGAAATTAGATATGGATCCACACTTAACACCATATACCAAGATAAGATCAAAATGGGTCCATGATTTAGGCATAAAGAGGGAGATAATAAATAGATTAGAGGAACAGAGGGATAATCTACCTCTCAGACTTGTGGAGGAGGAAGGAATTTATGACCAGAGGAGAACTAGAGATCATTATTGATCACAAAATAGAAGATTTTGATTACATCAAACTAAAAAGTTTCTGTACAAATAATACTAATGCAAACAAGATTAGAAGGGAAGTAACAAATTGGGAAAATATTTTTAAAAACAAAGGTTCTGACAAAGGTCTCATTTCCAAAATATATAGAGAACTGACCCTAATTTATAAGAAACCGAACCATTCTCCAATTGATAAATGGTCAAAGGATATGAACAGACAATTCTCAGAGGAAGAAATTGAAACTATATCCACTCACATGAAAGAGTGTTCCAAATCACTACTGATCAGAGAAATGCAAATTAAGACCACTCTGAGATACCACTACACACCTGTCAGATTGGCTAAGATGACAGGAACAAATAATGACAAATGTTGGAGGGGATGTGGGGAAACTGGGACACTAATACATTGCTGGTGGAGTTGTGAAAGAATCCAGCCATTCTGGAGAGCAATCTGGAATTATGCCCAAAAAGTTATCAAACTGTGCATACCCTTTGACCCAGCAGCGCTACTACTGGGATTATATCCCAAAGAAATACTAAAGAGCAGAAAGAGACATATATGTGCCAAAATGTTTGTGGCAGCTCTTTTTGTTGTAGCTAGAAACTGGAGGATGAATGGATGTCCATCAGTTGGAGAATGGTTGGGTAAATTGTGGTATATGAAGGTTATGGAATATTATTGCTCGGTAAGAAATGACCAGCAGGAGGAATACAGAGAGGCCTGGAGAGACTTAAATCAACTGATGCTGAGTGAAATGAGCAGAACCAGAAGATCACTGTACACTTCAACAACAATACTGTATGAGGATGTATTCTGATGGAAGTGGAAATCTTCAACATAAAGAAGATCCAACTCACTTCCAGTTGATCAATGATGGACAGAGGTAGCTGCACCCAGAGAAGAAACACTGGGAGGGGAATGAAAATTGTTAGCACTAATATCTGTCTGCCCAGGTTGCATGTACCTTCGGATTCTAATGTTTATTGTGCAACAAGAAAATGATATTCGCACACATGTATTGTACCTAGACTATATTGTAACACATGTAAAATGTATGGTATTGCCTGTCGTCGGGGGGAGGGAATAGAGGGAGGGGGGGTAAATTGGAAAAATGAATACAAGGGATAATATTATAAAATATATATATATATATATATATAATAAAAAAAAAAAAATTTCTTTCTTGTTTGTTTTGTGGTTTGATTTGTTTAAATCTGAGAGTGCAAGGTTGAGGTCTCCCACTATTATAGTTCTACTGTCTATTTCTTCTTGCAACTCTCTTAACTTTTCCTTTAGAAAGTTAGATGCTATACCACTTGGTGCATATATGTTTAGTATTGATATGGCTTCATTATTTATGCTACCTTTCAGCAGGATATAGTTTCCTTCCTTATCTTTTTAAACGAGATCTACTTCTGCTTTTGCTTGATCTGAGATAAGGATAGCTACCCCTGCTTTTTTGGCTTTACCTGAAGTATAATAGGCTCTGTTCCAACCTTTTACCTTTACTCTGTATGTATCTCCCTGCTTTAAGTGTGTTTCCTGCAGACAACATATTGTAGGGTTCTGATTTTTGATCCAATCTGCTATCCATCTCTGTTTGATGGGATCGTTCATCCCATTTACATTTACAGTTAAAATTACTAATTCTGTATTTCCTGCCATCTTACTATCCCCAGATTATGCTTTTTTCCCTTGACCCCCCGATCCCCCTCCCCGATATTTAATTTACAGACCCCCCTTGTGACGCGCAACCCTTCCTTTTTTTTTAGTATCCCCCCCTCCCTCCAAGTCCCTTCACTTATTCTCCTTTTCCTTTTCCCTTTTCCTCTCCCCCCTTTTAATGAGGTGAGAGAAAATTCTCTGAAAAACAAATATGTTAATTATTTATTCTTTGAGCCTCTTCTGATGAGAGTAAGATTCACACAATGATTCTCCCCCTTACTAAATTCCCTCAGATATGGTGTATTTTCTATGCCTCTTGCTGGGATGTAGTTTCCCTCTTTTTATCACTCCTTCCCCTTTTTCTGAACCGACCTCCTTCCCTTTACTACACCCCCCTTTGTTTCTTTTATATCAGTAAAATCAAATTATTCTTGAGTACTTTTTATATACCCACAACAGAGTTACAGTTCTCAAGGGTTTTGTGTACCTTTTTCTGTTTCTCTTCAGTCTTGTGGATGTAGATCAAATTTTTTATTTAAGTCTGGTTTTTTTTCTTAGAAACATATAGAATTCCTCTATTTCATTGAATGACCATCTTCTTCCATGGAAAAAGATGCTAAACTTAGCTGGGTAGTTCATTCTTGGTTGCAGTCCTTGATCTTTTGCCTTATGGAATATCAGGTTCTGTCTTTTAATGTGGAGGCAGCCAGATCTTGAGTGAACCTTATTGTGGCACCTTGGTATTTAAATTGTTTTTTTCTAGCTGCTTGCAGGATTTTCTCCTTTGTGTGGTAATTCTGCAGCTTAGCCACTATATTCCGTGGTGTTCTTTTTTTAGGGTCTATTTCAGAAGGAGTTCGATGAATTCTTTCCACATCTACTTTCCCTTCTGCTTCTATTATCTCTGGACAGTTCTCTTTGATAATTTCCTGTAAAATAGAATCTAGGCTCTTTTTTTGGTCATAGTTTTCTGGAAGTCCAATGATCCGCAGATTATCTCTCCTAGATCTATTTTCCAGGTCTATAGATTTTCCCAGTAAGTATTTGACGTTGTTCTCCAGCTTCTCATTTTTTTTTTTGTTTTGTTTGACTGATTCTTGGGTTCTCTGTGAATCATTCATTTCTATTTGTTCCATCCTGACTTTTAAGGAGTTATTTTCTTCTTTCACAGTTTTTAGCTCTTTTTGTAAATGCCCAATTTCGTTTTTAAATGAATTATTTTGCTCTATTGAATTTTTTTCCATTTCCCTAATTTTTTTTTGAGAATTATTTTCTTTTTCCAATTCAGAAATCCTACTTTCCTGTGATTTTTTAAGCTTTTCTAATTCACAAATTTTGTTTCCCTGCATCTCCTGTGAATTGTTTATTTTTTCCAACTCCAATTTCAGGACGTTGTTATTCTCTATCATAGCTTCCCTTTCCTTTCCCCATTTTTCTTCAAAGTCTCTTAACTTTTTAATAGTCTCTTCTAGGAGAGAGTTATGTGATAGGGGGCAGGAATCATTCCCCCTTTAGGTTCTTATCTGCTGACTCTCTGCTGTTAACTTCCTCAGGGTTGGATACCCGCTCTTTCTCTGTGTAGAAGGAATCTATTGTTTTCCTGGGTTTTTGTTCATATTTTGGGGTCTGTCCCTGGGGTAGGAAATTATTTATTTACTTCTTTACCAGCTTCCTCCCAGACCGGATGGATGCAGTGGTTCTTGGGCCTGAGCTAAGATAGAGCTCTGGGAGAGAGTTCCCCACCCCTTCCCTGGAAGTGCCTCAGAGGTGACTAGCACTGCTGTGCCTTGAGGGCGTTGTGTTCTAGAGGCTTCCCTGACGTTTGAGATTGAAGTAAAGAAGGCACAAAGCCCAGCCTATGCTTCCCGGTGGGGCGTGGATGTCTGCAGCAGGTGAAGTGAAAAGCCCCTGTGCTCAAACTAGAAGTGTCTGCCAGAAACCGTGGCCCCTAGTTCAAAGGTTCTGCTTCTCTGTGACTTCCGGAGCTGAGTTCCACACCTGAGTTCCACCCCCTCCAGCTAAGCTAGGCAGTGTGTGTTGCCTTGGGCCATATCCGCCCACTTGTCAATCTCTTAACTAGTCTTAAGTGGGGGCAGAGGCCAAACCCCCTGGTGCCGAGATCTGCTGAGTCACCCCCAGGATCCAGGGAAAATCTAATCTATCTGAATTTTTAAAGTGTTTAGATTTCTATTCTGAACTGCTATATTATAAGCATAGAAGAGCTAACAGCCTGTGCCAGATTCCTTTATCTCAGTGGCTTCTCTGATCCCAGAGCCCTTCCCAGCGCAATCGGCGCAGTATGCTAGCACCCAGCCGTCTGTGCTGGCCTCTCTTCTTCCTCCCCTGGGAACTGACCTTTACTGTTGAAACTCCAGATTCTCTTCGGCTGGTAAGTCATCCTTCCAGTCCTTGTGGTATCTATCAGTCCAGCGCTATTTCTGAGGCTGATTTATCTAATTGGTTGTGAGGGAGTAAGGACGTTCACAGAGTCATGTGTTTCTTCTCCGCCATCTTAGCTCCTCACACCTATTCTAGATCCGTGATGGATTTTTGAAGAAACGATTTCTAAGGTTCCCCTTAAAGGACGAACAATCTTTACAGACGCCTCCAAAGAAAATATTTGTGCTGTATATTCTCATGATTTAACCATAAAGAGAGTAGGCAGGACTCCTTTTCAGTCCACTCAACAGAATGAATTATTTGCTATCATGCTAGCTCTTACTTATAAACAGGAGATGTAAATGTAATTACTGTTCAGCCTATTCAATAGGTGTAGTACAAAGAATTGCCACAGCCCAAATAAAATTTGCAGCCTCCAATATTTATCAGATCTTTAAGGAACTTCAAGAGCAAGTGAGAAAACATCCAGGCAAGATTTATATCTTGCATGTCCACTCACATATTGGACTTCCAGGTCCTATTTTTGATGGAAATTCAAAGGCAGATAGCCTTCTAACCATGTTAGCCAGTAATCCTTTATTTCAGGAAGCACAAGAATCTCATTCTAAATATCATCAAGCTGCTCAAGCTTTACATTTACAATTTGGAATCACAAGAGAGGAATCTAGGAGCATAGTAAAAAGCTGTACAGCTTGTCTTCCTTTCCACACTCCTACACTCCCTCCAGGGAAGAATCCTCGTGGTTTGAGACCCAATGAAATCTGGCAAATGGATGTGACCCATTATAAATCTTTTGGTCGTCTATCTTTTATCCATGTAGTGGTAGACACCTTTTCAGGATTCACATTTGCAATGCCAGCAGCAAAAGAGACAGCCTGAGTGGTCACTGAATTTCTTATTCAAGGATTTGCAATTATGGGTGTGCCACAAGCAATAAAAACAGACAATGGACCTGCATATACGTCCAAACATTTTACACACTTTTGTGCACAGTATAAGATTTTACATACCACGGGCATACCCTTTAATCCTCAAGGGCAGGCAATAGTAGAGAGAAGAAACAGAGATATTAAGACACTCCTCCAAAAACAAAAGAAAGGGGGAGCCACAGGTAACCCTAGAGAACTTCTAAATTTAGTTCTTATACCATTAATTTTCTAATTTTTGACAAAGATGCACTGGCTCCGGCAGACAGGTTTTATAATCCACCAGAAGGGCAGTGTCCAGTGCGAGCATCTCCACTGTCCTTAGATAATCGCCAGGTGATGTGGAGAGATCCAGAAAGTGGTGAATGGAAGGAACCAGATAGGTTAACTGCCTGGGGGAGAGGGTTTGCTTGTATTTCTTCAGCAGGAGAAGGAATCAGATGGGTGCCAAGGAGACGTATTTGCCTTGTCCATCAGAGAGCAACAGAAAAAGAGAAAGACCTCAAAATAAAGGAGAAAATCTAAGAAACATCTGACACTGAAAGAGCATGGCTAATAAGAAGACTGCTAAAGAACTTTAAAAGCCAGCAGGAATCATTGGATTTCCTAACACAAGGTGAGACTAATGGACAATGGACTTATGGGCATTTATAAATTTTCAATTTATGATTATTGAGATCATGTTATTTGTTATATACTTCTAGCATGTATTATGTTACTATGTTACTATGTGCTTATGTAATTTATGTAATTATGTGTAATACCTCCCATATTGATGGATTTATGTTTCAAGGTCATGACCACCCTATGTTCTAAATCAAAAGAAAAGGGGAGATGTTAGGTTCTTACTAAGTGCTAATGAGATATTAGGTTCTTACTAAGTGCTAAGTCAGTACTTAACAATTCTCTACTTCCGGCCTTTCCTGGTAGTTTGACTTGTGAATTCCTAAGGAAGAGCTTGTGTGCTTGGGAGGAGCAAGTTCATTGGTTGAAGTGATTCTTCCCAGAAGCCCTTGCATTATCCCATGCCCATTCTCTGGGAGGATAAAAGAGGACAGCACTCCAGAAAGAGGAGAAGTCTCTGCCTACATCAGGCTTGACGGGGCTCTCTGCAGGAAGGGAAGTCACTTCTCTGGACAAGAGTTAAGGGCAACTGCCTGGAGACAACGGTTCTCTACAGGAAGAAGAATCTGTCCAAGAGATTTGAGTTCACACAGCAGATCTCTTCCCAGAGAGCGATCAGCAGCTTCTGGAGACAACAGCATGCTACACCCCCTTCTACTCTGTATTCCCAGATTGAAATCTATGGATCCTTACTACCCAATATGACCCAACAGTGTGAGTTCTAGTGACTCATAGCCACCTGTAAGTACAGGAAGTGCCTTCCAAAAAGTGTTCTACATTTACAATGATAGACTCAGATTTATCCTGAGGGAACTTGTCCCCCCCAAATGGGGAGGTCAGGCTTCTTTCAGGGGCCTGTTGTTCCCACTTTGGAGGAAATCTAAGGGAAAAATAATAAAGTTAAAACAAAGCTTCTTTATGACTCCTGTGTAGGGTCTCCTCAAAGTGCTCCTAGCAGAGGATATTAGGGTTATTTACGAGGCTTTTGTTACACACACACACACACACACACACACACACACACACACACACACACACACAGAGCCACAAGCACCAGAACATTTCCTGGGACATTTTGTGAATAAAGAAGCTGTGGTAGACACCAGTGGTATTCTTATCTAGGCGGATTAATCTGGGATCCTGCTGTGAGCCCTTTTGGCAAGGAGAAGTGTCAGCCCTAATCCTCTGGCAGAGAACTCTGAGAATTCCACAGAACTTTGTCTCTTTTGACTTTGACCCTCCTCAGGACCCACTTTTCGCTGGGGATGTTGTAGTGAATTTCTGGTAAAGACAAGGTGGAACCAACCCTCCAGGTTCTGAGGGGAACATTGCAGCCCATCCAGACCACTGAAGAGAGGACTGCCATCCTGGCTAGAAAAGGGAACAGGCAACCCACAGGGAGACTAGCACCAGGATGGCTGTTTATTTTCTTCCACACAGAGAAGGGCCAACAGGCAAGGACTCAGAACCAGGCAACTGTGATGCATCTAATAAGGGCCTGTCATTCTTCCTGGAGCAGAACAACATTGTAGAACTGGAAAGCAGACATTCCATTGGCCCAGAGACCTGCTCAATGATGGGGATCTAGCTCTCCAGGCTGGCAAAGAATGATTTTGACTCAGATTTAGTCTTCAACTCCAAGACAGTACAGAATGATTTGAATTCTTATCCCATAACCCTTGTGCATCAAAGAAATCACCTCCTACTGAGAGTTGTCGCCTGCCTCTAAATTACTCTTGACCATCAAGAGTGGAAACTTCCTTTTCTCCCCAGGATTTTTGATGACTGACAATTTTTCTTTTATCTATCTATCTATCTATCTATCTATCTATCTATTATTTGTTTATTTATTTATTTGTTTGTTTGTTTGTTTGCTTATTTTGCAAAGTTAACTTCTTTTAATCAAAGTTGCATAGAATGGGAGGAAGGTGGGCAACAATTAGCTTAAAGAATATGATCATGTGGCATTTTTTAACTGTGAGAGTCCTAATAAGAGTTGTGTGGAACCAAGAAACAGTGTGTGTATGTATTTTTAAACACTTCAAAAAAATTCAGAAAGAGCCTCACAGTCTTGTTTATTTAGCCTTCCTATTACAAAATAGTTTGCAAACAGCCCCTGTGGTTTTCCCTCAGTGGGATCAGTGACACTTTAAAGGAAAGATATGGAATATTATGGTGGCCAGTAATTGGGCTTGCCTTGGACGGGCCAGGTTCCCATGCTCCATTCTTGTAGCTACAAGTTTCACTGACCTGGGAGAGAGGAAAGAAATCCCTCCCACCCTCATCCAAATCACCCTTACTGGTGTGTGGAATGGAATAATGACAGGAAGAACTCAGAGGGATGTGATTTTTTTCTTTTTTATTTTCATTATTTCTGCATCTCCCTGTGACTGACAATGTGTCTAGGCCTCTATTTATTTAAACCTAGGCCAGTTACAGACATAGTTACTTAGCCTAAACTGGTGGCCTTTATCAATGTCTGACATTATTTAGCCTATCAGTTTAAACACTGCCAGCCTAGTAATCTGCTGATGAGTGGTTTCCTAAAAAGCAGGTAATTTCAGGCAAACAAAAACGTTCCATTTTCATCTTTCTTTTTCCTTTTTTTGGCAGCAGTATCCAATTAGGAGGCCCCAAGCTTCTTGATGCTTCCTAACTTGTGGTGTAATCTCTTGTAACAAAAACCTGCAAAAACAGGTGTGTATCTCCTGAGTCTTGGGCCCTCCTGCTTTGAGTCTCTTTACCTCACATTGGGACTGCCCTCATGAGATGCTGTAATAAACAAGCTTTTCTGCTTCCCACTCTGAGTGAAGCATGGTGCTGGCATGTTCAGACCCTCTGCAAAGAGAGAGCTTCAGTCTGCATCTTTTATGATGGGAGCCTTTGGCTACAAGCTGAAGGGAGCTTGTGGGTCAAATCCCTGGCTGGTTCCTGGCTGAATTTCAGCCAGGGTTATAATTTGAATTGAATTCAATGGATTTCAGGACTGAGCCATCCCCACCCAGATAACACAGAAGAAACTGTTTGTGCTGGGAGTGAAGTCCCCTCACTGAGGCAGAATCAAATGAGGTTTTCTCCTTTAAGCATTTTTTTTGAGTTTGGGGGTTTCCTCTTCATTATGAAAACTGAAAGGGAATGTTTACAAAGTCTATCAATAGAGTAGACTGGTCATGTGCAAATAACGTTGCTTTTTCAACAACACAATGATCCAAAACTACTCTGAAGGTCTTGATGATGAAACTGTTGGTGTTACACAGTTTGTAAAAAATTATTTTTAAGGGGTCTTAAGGCGAGGAATAACACATATATATTTCTCAACATATCATTTATATAAATATTTTGTGTAACTACATGTGTGGCCTCTTAATGGGTCTGAGGTTGAAAAAGAAGGGAGAGAATGTGGAAGTCAAACCTTTAAAAAACGTTAAAAATAGTGTTTTACATGGAATGGGGGCAAATAAAGATGTCAAACTTTAGAAAAAAGAAAAATTCTTTCTCCTAGAACTCCTTTGATTCTTATTCTGTTTTATGGGATTTCCCCAATATGTCAGGAGAATCACAAGACATTTGGGGAAAAAAATACAGCCCAGTAACCCAGCGCTGGAGGCCAAGATGGAGAAGATCTCCACAATCATCACAGCTTTCCCTTTGGAGCTCTGATACGTGGGGAGGAAAGAGATCCAGACACTGCAAAACACCAGCATGCTGAAAGTGATGAACTTGGCTTCATTGAAGGCATCAGGCAGGTTCCTGGCCAGGAAGGCTATGATGAAGCTGCCCAGGGCCAGAAATCCCATGTAGCCCAAGACACAGTAAAATGCAAAGGCAGAGCCCTCATTACATGTGAGGATGATGTGTCTGGATTCAGAGTGTGTGTCTGCTTCTGGAAAGGGGGGAGAGTTCCCCAACCAGATGACACAGAAAAGGCCTTGAATTCCAGAGCAGATGAGAACAACAGAGTAGGGCACTGTAGGATGAAGGAATATCCTCATCCTGCTCCCTGGCCCTGTAAGCCTGAAAGCCAGAACCACTAAGATGGTTTTGGCCAAAATGGAGGAAACAGCCACTGTGAACACAACTGCAAATACTGTTTGTCTGAAAAGACAGGAAGCAGTGGTGGGACGGCCCACAAAGAGCAAGGAGCACAGGAAGCAGGAGGAAAGGGAGGTGAGGAGCAGGTAGCTGAGGTTCCTGTTATTGGCTTGCACTATGGGAGTGTCTTGGAATTTCACAAAGACCCACAGAACTAGGGCAGTGAAGAATGAGAGTGAAAGAGCTACAGCTGTCACTGCCTTCCCCCAAGGTTCATTCACATCCAGGAAGGTCACAGTCTTGGGGAGGCAGTGATCTCTCTGCTCATTGGGATATTCATCCTCTGGGCACTTCTGACACTGCTCAGCATCTGCAGGAGACAAACAAGGACTTAAAGTTTAGATTAAAACATTTCTCTACTTTCCCACAGCAGGAAATAGTCAGGAGAGCTGCAGCAAGTCCTTCTACTTCCATAGGATGCAAACTCCCATTTTTTCTTTACTGGATGACACAGTCACTAGTAAGATCCTTGGTATACTTGTCAGATCAAAACTATACTTGTCCTTGATCACTGGTTGGCTTTTGTTCAAGTTCTCTTTTTTTCTTCTACATAAGTGATATTACTTTTTTTTTCTTAACACAATCACTAAGGACAGTAAGCTTAGACAGTGGAGCCCTTCAGTATCAAATATCCAGATTACTTCTGTGTTGTGTTGGGCAACAACTCAAGTTGAAGAGCTGCTTGTATCCATGCTTCCTCATTCTTTGCAGCTCCCAGTTTACACCTTTCCACAATTAATATTGGCTTTTTTATTTAGAATTTCTTTCCACAGTATATATGGATGAGTAATTTTTTTATAATATTATCCCTTGTATTCACAATTAATATTGTTGAATTTATATGAATTTTTAAACATTTTCTTGGTAGATACAGACACTGTGTGTATTCTTGTCTCCTCTGTTGGAATAGAATCTCCCTGAATGAAGGATTCACCTCCTTTTGATCACTCTATCCTATTATTTATGACCAAGTTCTTCTCCTATTAAATGACTATTGATTGACTGATTGATTAATAAGCTATTAAATAGCTGGCAAGTTTCTGATAGAAAACTTTTTTCTGTTGTTTTGGAAGTTTTACTTTTATAAATCCCAAGAGAAATGAAGCCATTTCAGGATATATTCAACAATGAAAAGGCAACCCTTTAATATCTTCTTTCAATCAATTAATTAAAAGAAAAATTGTCTTTGGATCCTCCATTGGATTTTTTCACTAGTATTTGGAATATTGGATTGACCTTATTTTCACCCTAGCTTTCTGGTCCATGAGACCTGAAATTAGCAGCTAGAATGCTTCATTGACACACTAGATCCATACTTCAGCATTCTCTCATTTTCCTAAATTATATTTTTATCCTCATTGTTTCTCCCTCTTTTTTGTGATCTTCACTTTTTTATTGCCCTGTCACATCCACAGTTAAGACCCAAAGAGACATGCTAATACTGCCCCAAATTACCAAGAAGGAGGGTTCCTTTTTAGTAACTCACCCCTATGACTGGAGATTTCTCCTTCTGAGCATGGGGAGCAGCTGAAGCAACAAGGAGGCTTCCCCTCCAAAGGCAGCTTTTTGAATCCAGCAGGACAGCTGGCAGTACATACCGCAGAGGGAACCTGAGATAGTGACAGGAGATGGGAATAAACATTTTTAAGTTATATCTATTTATGTATTCAAAGAAAAACGCAGCTGTTTTTTGCAATTCTGGTTTTGTGAACCACCTCCTCAGATACATATTTAGAAGTGTATATGAAGATGACATGGGGCACCTTATTTTTTCCATTTTTCACCTCCTCTTCTGTAACACTCAGTAACAAACCTTCTCTTATTGAACCATTCACAAAAAATTATTTCATACCCTGATCATTTAAAGATAGTCCATATATTGGCCAATTACAGAGAAGATGACATCCCTAGTCTCAGTCATAGAAATGGGACAGATCTCAACAAGATCCTGAAGCTTCTTTGTGGGCATGGCCATTATACTGTAAGTGCTGTTCCCAAAGTAATGTGAATGTTAATTGCCTAAATGTATTTCTAATATGGACATGGTTATACAAGAGTAGCCATTAACAACATTATTATTCAATATTGTACTGGAAATGTTTTCTTCAATAAATAGTGATGAAAGAGAAAGTGAAACAACTGGTGAAGGAGTGGTGTACACTTTTGGCAGAACAAGAGCCTGATTGTATTTTGGAGTGACAGAACACAGAAACATTTGGAATGTAATTTTTCAGCTTAAGATATATTGGAATGCCTTCAGGACAGGCCTTTGTGGACAGCACAGGGTGCATCATGGCCCAGCAGAGGTGGGGTATATCTAGGACAGCCTAGAGAAGTCCAGCATTGGGAATTTAGTGTGAGGTTCTTAACCAAAGTTCAACAACAGTGTTTAAAGTGTCCTCATCCAGAAAGCCAGTGCATCAGCAGTTCTGATGTGAGACATCGAGGGCAAACATAGAAGAGACCCTGAGAGTCAGGGAGCCTCAGGGAACCATCCCAGTGGCAAAGCCTGCAGCACCATTGTCCCCACACAGTGAGTGAGAGACCCCAGTTCTTCTGCAAAAGAAACTTGAGACAGTCTCTTGTGTGTCCAAGGAACAGAGCTCAAATTTTACAAGTGAGAAGAGCAGGAAAGAAAAAGATCTGAATGTAAAGAGGTATCAATCAGGGAAGATCATAATAGAAGGCGGGAAGAGGATAATAAGGGCAAAATGCCTATGAGTAAAATCTCAGGGGGGAATATGAACTCTTGTGAAGCTCAAAACCCTCTCCTGAAAAAACTCAAAATAAATCTTAAAAAAGAGATGAGAGATAAAATGTATAGGAATAAGAATTATGAAGGAAATTTATGACAATTTGAAAATAAAAATCTAAGTGTAGAAATGGAGATATGGAAATATCTATACGAAACAACTCTTTTAAAAAATTTGGCAAAAATGGGAAAGATACAGATATTAATTATTTCTTAAAAATCTATTTGGTTGGGGCTGGTAATAAGCTAGTGGCAAGAACACATGCATCTTCCTAAGCTCTCCTTTATCCTCAATCAATTTCAACAAAATTCAGTCTCACAATTAGTGCTTGAGTGTCAGAACCCATGGATATTGAGAGTACAACACATGGCCAATTGAAAATATCCTTGAAATTCTCCAGAAAAAAGTCTGTTTTGCTTGAGCATGGGGACAGACTGGGATTAGTCCAGGCACAGATCTCAGGCAGGCAGTGAGACCACAGGAAACAGCTCACCCTGAGCAGACTGGAGGGGTGTGGGGGGTGGTGTCTGCTGGTGGAAAATCTGGGGGGAACACTTTAGCACAGTGTCAGCTACTCTCCCCATGTAGCATGCAGTAGATCAGCAGAGAAGCTATAAACACAAGGGTAAAGGCTATAACTCCAAAATGATAGAGTATTTCAGGACCTGGCCAAACACACCCAACAGCCAGAGTGACTCAGTGTGATCCAAGTGCAGCCCACTGCTGCTCCCAATCACTGCTCCCAGTGTAGATACTGCCTTCCCTCTGCTACTGATTTCAGCACAATGGCTAATCTCTAGGCAGCCTCTGGGTGCTGTCCCCACTGCTGCTTCACTGCCACTTCCTATTGTCTCTAGAGGCAGCTTGGAAATACCAACCTGAAATATAATACAACAGAAACTAGACACTAACCAACATTTAAAGTATTATATTAAAATAAGAAAAAAATTATTCGTGATTTAGGCATAAATAGTGATACTATAAGCAAATTCTGGGAATAAAGGCTGGTCTATCCCTTGGATATTTGGAGAAGAGAGGATTTTATGACCAAAGAAGAAATGGAGAACATTAAAAATGCAAAATGGATAATTTTGAATAAATCAAATGGAAAACATTATGCAGAAAAAAACTCAAGATAGCCAAGATTTGAACAGAACTAGTAAGATTGGAGATTGTTTTTTACTGCACTCTCTCTTTTGAAGATCTCATTTCTCAAATAAATAAATACCTATATTTATATATGTATGTACACACACATATGTATACATGTTATGAATGTATATGAGTACATTTTATGAAAATATAAGCCATTCCCTAATTGATAAATGGTCAAAAGAATGAACCAACTATTTTCAGATGAAGAAATTGAAGCCATTTTTCGTCATATGAAAATATGCTCTAAATCATGCGTTCTCAAAATACTGCTCAGAGGCCAGGCGGGGCCCATTGATGACATTTCTTCAGCCCACCAAGCTATGGCAAATGGGCTGAGGGGTGGAGACAAAATGTGAGCTTTTATTTTTACTTTAGTCCAGCCCTCCAACAGTCTGAGGGACAATGAACTGGCCCCCTTTTTAAAAAGTTTGAAGACTACTGCTCTAAATCAACATTGACTATGAAAATCCAAATAAAGGACAGTTTCTCTGATTGAATAAAATAAGAGGAAAAGATAATAATTAATGTTGGTGGAGATATGGAAAAACTTGGACGCTAATGCATTATGGTGGAGTTCTAGAATGACTCAACCATTCTCGAGAATTTTCAAAGGACTAAGAAAATGTGCATATCCTCTTATCCAGCAGAGTCTCTACTGAGTGTCTATCTCAAAGAGATCTTAAAAGAGGGCAAAGAACAAATAGATGAAAAAATGTTTTGAGCAGCTCTTTTTACAGGGACAAGGAACTGGAAATTGAGTGGATTCCCATCAGTTGGGGAAGGGCTGAATAAATTATAGCATAGGAATTTCATAGAATAGTATTGTTCTATAAGAAAGGATGACCAGGATGATTTGAGAAAAACTTAGAAAAACATAATTAAAATGAGGCTGAGTGAAATGAACAGAACCCTGAGAACATTTTACAGAGTACTAAGATTATATGATGATCAGCTCTGATGGACTTGTTTCATTTCAACAATGAGATGATAAAAGATAAATTCTAAGAGACTTTGGTCTTACTTGGTTGTGAGTGAATGTATGTGTGAGTGTGTGTGTTGGTGAGAGTGTGTGGGTGGGTTAGGGGGGTGCATGGGTGTATGTGTGAATTGGGATTAAGTGACTTGCTCAGGTCAAACATCTAGGCAGTGTTCAGTGTCTCAGATTGGATGTAAACTCAGGTCCCTCTGGCTCCAGAGTCAGTGCTGTATCCACTGTGACTTAACAAGATTTGATTTACATAATAATAATAGAATAATGTGTGCTATTAGACATGATAACCTGCTTGGTTTTAGGAAAAGAGGGAAAGAGTTGCATGAAATAACAAAAAATAAAATGAGTTCACCTAAGAAAATATTGTCCACAGTAACAGCAATGGTTTTCTAATAATACTTTTGAAATCTAAGACATTTTGTGTGCTATAACTTCTAAAACAAAGGACAGATGCAAGTATAAACAATTTACCTCCAAAGAGAGATAGAACATGGATACTTTTGTTTTGCACACAGCAAGCGCGTGCACACACACACACACACACACACACACACACACACACACAGATAGACAGATAGATAGATAGATAGATAGATAGATAGATAGATAGATAGATACACAGATACATCTTTTAGGAAAAAAGTAAGTAATATGTAAAGGAAAGTTATGATTATATATTGACTCCTCTATGGTCTCCTGTGTACAAATTAAAGACTTTTTTCCTTCTTTGCTGTATAAGTTGAAAAGAATACAATTAAATATATTCATGTCTGCTTTGGAAATGGCAAAAAAAATATAAATATGAAATGGTACCCATAAATTGAAGATTTGTTAAACTACATATTATATTTATAGATATCTGTGTGAATACATAAATAAAAATTTACATATATGTATATATATGAAACAATTTCTCTGTGTGTTTAATAATATACTTATGTAGATGTGCATAAATATAATAAAGTATTATAGTTATGTAAGAAATAACAAAGAGCATTGCTACAGAGAAAACTGGGGACAAATGAACGAACTTATGACAAGTGAAAGAGAACAAGGTCTTACATTCTAGCCATTTTCCACCCTGCTGCACCTATCAACACATAGGTTAAGGTTTCTTCCTGTTTAGGAATATAAATTAACAATAATGTCTCTGACCTTTGAACTCCACAGGTCCCACACTATGACATTTGCACAAATTGTAAAATCTTGACCGGGCTGAGCTTCTGGGTTAAAATCCCCCACGTACAGAAGATAATCATTATAATAATCAAAGTATACATAGTTCATAATGGCATATTGGGCCTCTATAGGTCTGTTCTCATCTAAAAACACCTGCTCACCAACAACATTCTTAAACTGGGTGTTCTTCAGGTAGGAGTGTAGCTGAAAGAGAAGAGAAATGCTTATTAGTGAGCAGTACCTCAGGGAAAGGCAATTGTACATGAGAATTTATGGATTCCTGTGGTCTTATTTTCAGGTGTGATCAAATATGAGTTTCTCCTGGGACACAGAAAGGACTCTCTGACACCCGCAGGTTGCCTGCATCTCCCAGGTTTGTAGTTTGAGTTTCACACTCAAATCCTCATTATTTCTCACCCCCATTATATAGTGTATTGCCAAGGTCTGCTTGCAACATCTCTCTAATATGTTCCTCTCTTGTTCTCTGCTACTGGAACATCCTCATGACTTCACACCTGGATTATTGCAATAGGCTCCTGGTGGGCGCCTCTGACTAAACCTCTCTTATACCACCCTCCATCCTGCCTTGGAAGGGATTATTGTGAAGCACAGGCCAGACTGATACACTCCCATCCTTGATAATCTCCAGTGCTTTTCTCCCATCTCCAGCATAAACTATCAAACCATTTGTGTGACATTCAAAGCCAACCAGGAGCTCAATACAGTAGCCACTGAATACACAACACCTGAGGAGACTGCAGAAGTGGCAGTCATTGCAGCAGTTATTGTACCACAGATTTTAAGAGGGTTGAAGAGCTTGTCAGAAGAGTATCACAGGGGTCTCTTTTAAAGCCCTGGGACAGGACTCGGTTGCTTTGCCAGTACCCAGATCGAGCACACCTGCCTGGCTCACAATTTGAGAGTGAGGAAGAGAACTAGCACACAAGAACATTTAGGCACAGCACAAGATGGATCTTCTCAGAGCTGCAGGGCAAGAAAAAGTGGTTGTGGTAATTCAAAGTACAGAATAGAGGCCAAGACATTTTTCAAAGATCAGACCACCTTGGGAGAATTGAAAATTCTAGCAACCTAGAGGAATCCCTCAAAATAGCTGTACCAAATTCCTGAAGCTTGGAACTTTGGCCCCTTTACCCTGGAAACAGGGCACTACTCTAATGCACAGGAAAAGTCAACTAATAAGCTGGGAAAATTGGCAAACAAGTGAAAATGGTCCTAATCACAGAAAATTACTGTGATGAACAGGAAGATGAAAAATCTATACTAAGAAGAAAATAAAGTCAAAGCTCCTATATCCAAAGTCCTCAACAAAAGTAAGAATTGGGCTAAAGCCACAGAAGAGTTCTAAATGAATTTTCAAAATGAAGTCATAGAGGTAGAGAAAGAACAATGAATAAAAATGAGAGAGAGGTAAAAGGAAGCTGAAAAAGACTTAGAAGAGAAAAAAGTCTTAAAAATCAGAATTCAACAAATTGAACAGGAAATATAGAGGCCATTGAGGAGAATATTTCTTTAAAAATTAGAACTAAGAAGGCAGAAAATAATGATTTTTTTTGAAAATTGAATACAAAACCAAAAGGAAAAAGAATGAAAAATAATATGCAGTATCACAATGGAAAATGCTGACCTGGAAAACAAAAAGAAGGCAGATCATTTATGCGAGACTTACATTATGAGAATACACGAATTCTACAATCAAGAAGAACATGGATTCTATCTTTCAAGAAAGTATCAAGTAAATTTCTCCTGCGTTCCCGAATGTGAAAAGAAAATAGAGCATGAAAGAACTACAGATCATCTACTGAAAAAGATCCCCAAAGGACGTCACCAGGATATTATAGCCCAATTCTGGACCTCCAACGTGAAGGAAAAAAATCATGCAAGGATGCAGAAAGAAACACATCTATACTTTGGAGCCACATTGAGGATGAAAAAAGAATACTCACCTTCTTAATTGAAAGATCAGAGTGCAAAGAACAGTCTAATTTGGGGGGGAGAAAAAAGGATCTGGCTTGCAAATAAAAATCACCTACCCAGAAAACCTGAGTTCAGTCCTTCAGGAAAAAAATTGGGTTCATAATGAAATAAAGCGCCTTCAAATATTTCTGATAAAAGAATTCCAGAGCTGAATAGGAAATATGAAACCTAATTTTATTTACAACTCTAACACTCTAGGAAGGAAATTTCATAGTAACTGTATATGCTATTTGACAAATATTGGAAACCAACAATAAAAACTTTGAGGAATACACAATAAGAATAGTTTTAGAAATTGAAAAGGCTTCAATGTCTCATATGTACCCCTTCTAACTAAAATATATGCTCAAAAATCATAGCTAAAAAGGCACCCTCCTTTCCATATTACCTGCCATGGATGAGGCAATACAGATTCTTCATTTCTCAAGGACATTTTCTAGGATTTTTTCATCAATATTTCATGGAGAGCCCAAGCCACAACATATACAGCATTGTAGATGTTGTAACTCAAGGCAGATGTGGACATGTTCACAAGGTAAACAGGTAAATGTTTCACGGAGCCATTTGGTAAATATAAATCTTGCTCTGTGATATCTTGTTGATCTGAGCATTTCAAAGGTGATGGCCTATGTGCTTCAATAAAATTGTTCCTCCTGGTTAAAGGAGGCATAATCTCCCTTATCAAACTGTCAAACCCAGGTACTGGAGTAGTCAAGTGTGACAAAAAGAGAGTAGCATAGAAAATGAAACCATAATGGTACAGGGCTCTCATTGTAATGTCTGAATGAGATGTGGAAATCCACACCTTCTTGATTGGAAATACTAATCCTTGTCGGTTTCCCATAATTGTTAATGAGTCTGTGTCAGTATGAATGACAATGACTTTGACTTCTGAAATTAGGATCCTGAATTTAAAGGCTTCAGCTGTCTCCCTATTTTTTCTGTCACTGAGAGGGATCTTCTCTGTGAAGGACACACAAACTCTGTTCTTTTTCATTTCTTCTCTCATTTCCCTGAGGAATTCCTCACCTCTTATATCATCAAAGACAATCAGTCCTATCCAGTTCCATTGAAAATATGCCAATAAGCGGACAATTCCTCGGTGAAGAGAAGAGGATTTGTGGGCCATCTGATAGAGGGAAGGAAACTGGACTTTGTCAGTAAGACTGGAATCAAATGGACCATAAGTAATCTGGATGAGAAAAAAAGAAATTATGGATGAGCCGGTGCATGCTGCTGCTGAGAGAACTAAAGTAAAATACACTTACACAAATGGGCATATTTTTTGTTAGAAGAAATTTTTAGATTTTATTGTAAAATTTAACACAAATGACAATTTCTCTCTGAAAGTCTATCTTTCTCTGAGCTCTCAAAAAGACAATGACTTATTGAATGAATCTTCCTTAAGCTTCCCAAAGGAACCAGAATATATAAATTATTTCTTCATTTGATCTTTGGCCCAGAACAAATTTCTAGAGCAAACCAGCTCTATATTATTGAGGCTGAAGAAAAAGTTTTCTTTGGTGAATGAAAGAAAACCACATGATCAGCACTGGGTACTTTTTTGATTTGCGACAAAATAATATTCACCTGTAGATGTCATTACTGGTTTTAATTGTGGTATTTTCAACAAGAAAATCTAACTGGTTTCCAATAGATACCGAATATGTATTTCTGGTTTTATGAAATCAGAAAACTGAGATTCCTAAAGTAACTTAGTGAGATCTAAATGAGTGATACAGGAAAGACACCGCCAGTACAATGTAGCTGAGTAGCTGACTTCCTCCCAATCACTAAGGATGTCCAAGAATATGACTTTTCAAGCATAATGACAGCTCATTCTGCTTCATATATCATTGCTATAAATAGAACAAAAAGGAAACAAAAATGTTTTTTCAACATTAGAGAAATGCAATTCAAAATAAGTAGCATGTAGCAAAGGACACATATCAGATTTGCAAATATCCCAAAAACATAAAAGGAAAGCAGGAAATGTGGAAAAATTTTGTATGAAGAGTCTCTGGTAATATTCAGCAGCAAACTGGGCAAGGGAATTGCAATGTGTAGTATAGATTGACTTCATTTCTCAAATATTAAAGTTATCTCTAAGCATATGAAAAAATTGTAAGTCACTATTTTTAGAGGTGTGCAAAGTGAAACAACTCTGAAGTACCACATCCCACTTGTTAGATTGATTAGCTTAACAAAAAGATAATCATAAAAAATCCTGTAAGGCATATTGTAAACTGGGGACATAACACACTGTTGCTGGAATTGTGATCTGATCCAATTATTATGGGAAAACATTTGAAAAGATGATCAAAAGGCTTTAAAACTGTTCATATCCTTCCATCCAGCAATACCTTTGATAAATCTCTATGCCAATATTATTACGAAAGTGACAACGAACCAATTTGAACTAGATTCGATAAGCAGTTGTTTTTGCTAAGTCTAAAGATTGGAAGTTAAATGCACATATTTCAATTGTAAAGTGGTTACACTAGCTACAGTGTATGATGATGAGGAAGTGTAAATAGGATGACATAAATGAGAAGCAAAAGAAAATCCCTGGAAAGTTCTAGGTACAAAGATGTAAAGTGTAGTGAGCATAAGCTGGAGAGCATGCTACACTCAAATAGCACTATTGTACCCTAAGGAACTGTGAATGATTTAGAAATTCTCATCAATGAATCAAGAAATTTTGAGAGAACTAATGAAGAAATACAGGTTTCATCAAGAGAGAAAGAACTGATATTGTCTGAATCCTGAATGAAGCATAGCATATTTCATTTTCTTTCTTTCTTTTGAGTTCTCTTTTTAAAATGACTGAAATGGAAAAGTTTTTCATGATTGTAAATGTATAACCGATATCTGAAGGCTTACCAGTTTATGTAGGGGGCACCATAAAGGAAGAAAGAGAAAGAGAATGGGGATCTCAGAACATTAAAAATTGTTTTTGACATGCTATTATTGGAAGCAATGAAATAAAATATAGTAACAATGTGCTTGTAAACATTTAAGAACATAAATAAATAAAATCGTAAAATAATTGAGAACAGCTGAAACATCTCCTAAAATGCACATAAGTGGTCTAATGCTTCTGTAAAGTTTTTATACACATGAAAACTATGGAAAAAGAGAGCATGGTTTAACATCCCATCAGACATTCATGACTCTTTATACCTAACATTACTCTGCTCTACAGATGAGCCCACATTACCTATCATGAGACAAAATTTTAAATGTATTGTTTATTCTCTAAGACACATCAGAAGGCTTGTCCCAAAATTTGATAATCATTACCACAATCTTTGTCAAGAATATTTGTTCCAATGACAAATACAGATATTTGTGGATTGCATAAGAGGGCTGATAAAAACTCAAATCCTCTATGACAAATAGTATTTCAGATCTGAGGGTCACATATATACCCACACATCACAGTGGGAAAGAATCTGCCTATTTGGTGAAGGAGACTTATTCAACTTATCCAGCCATGTTCTCTCTGATCAGAATCAAGGAAAAATAATCCCCGAATGGAACAGATTGCCTCTTCTCTTGATCAGACTTCCTGCTGTTATATTATCTGGCAACAAAGGTCTCAGACTAAGGCTTTCTCATGAATCCTTCCCTTAGACAGCTCAGACATGTTTCCACAAGGACATCTAGAGTTAATTCCTATAGTCTTTGAGCTTAGAAGTTTTTGTTTTTACTCTTCTCTAAGTATATGGTCAGGACTATTTATAATTTTAATGTTAGTGATACAACGAAGATCCCAATTGCTTTTTCTCCAAAGGCCTTAAATATTGAATCTGCATTTGTAAAGAAATAATAGTTAAATAATGTTATGTTAAGTCAGGAGAGCTTTAAAATAAGGGATGTGGATAGAAATGGAGAGAGGCTTCCAGTCCTTCACCTTTTCATATGCATACTTCCACATTCAATACTGACCTCTATTTGCTTTAAAGTAAACAATCTAAATATTTATTATTTTTCTTCCATGAAATCATCCCCAATTTTCTTCTTGCTTCTGAACAACTAAACATTCACTCATCTGACTGACCAGTGACAAAGTTCACTAAGCAGCCAGCTTAAACTACAGTGCTCAGAGAGGTCTCTTTTCAATTTTGAAAACATGAGGTGCTTTCTGAAATGTCACTCCTTGCACCAAATGTTTCTCCTCTCCTTCTGTGCACATTAATAAAGTTAGGATCCTCTCTGAGAACAGTGTCAGGAATGTTCTCAAACTCTTCTCCATTTGTAAATGTAAATATGAAGCCCTTAAAACAGCTCTGTGCATAAGCTTCCCAGGGCTGTCTAAAACAAGCACATTATACATCAGGGCTCATGCTCAGTATCCTTTTATAAATAATTCTCATCTCAATAAATTCTGGACTAATAGTGAAGAACTAAGTGATTATGAAGAATGAAGCTCATAGAATGAGATATAAAATACTGAAAGTTCATTCAACTTAAAGTCCAGAATGGTAAGATTTAATCAGTTCTCTTCTGTCTGTAAAATGTGTAGTGTCGAGTAAACACTTTAACTTCTCCAATCATTACTGAACTCATCTGTATAATGGGCAAATAGAACTAGTTTTGCTTTCAGATCCTTTCTTGGGTTGAAGGCTGAATGCCTTCTTGTCTCACAATATGGTTGCTTTTTTAGGAGTTGTTCATTTTCCCTGATGATGAGGACAGTGGTTTTGTTCAGTCACCAGAGAGTTAAACTGATCTAAAAAAATCCAGATTAATTAGTATCCTAGTTGATCATTAGCTGCATGATAACAATCTAACTTTTCTCAGTCACAGTACTCTCCACTGTAAATGGGATTTGTAAGAATATCTTCATTATGAGTTTGTTATGAAGGTCAAAAGAAATATGTTTGTAAAACATTTTTTAATTTTTTAAAGGTATACATAAATGCATCTTATTTTACTGCTGCTGCTCCTGCTACTTCTACTACTAATACTACTGCTGTGACAACTAGATTGTACAGTAGAACGGAGAATGAATTAGGTTCTATCTTATTCACCTGGGGTAAATGGTAGAGGTCAAGTAGGGTCGCCATCTGAACAGAGAGAGCTGATGTGGCTCCTCCAATGGCAGCCACAACCTTTCCTCCCTCTCTGCAGTTGTAATTAGGGAGGGGCTGGTGTGTTCCAGACAGCCACCACAGGTAGTGCTCCAAGGTCCTTTCTTCACTGGAATAGGAGTTGTACACACGGTATCCCAGGGAAATGTTGGGCAACAGATTGGGATTCCTGTTAATCTCGAGCAGGGTGAAGGAAGGCATGTAGAGTTGCTGGTAATTTTTTTCAATATATCTGGTGAATTAATGGTAAATGTTATAGAACATTAATGCAAACCACACAGAATTCATTTCAGAAGATGGACTTTGCCAACATTTATAACCTCTCTCCATACATATTGTTCCAATTTACTAAAGGGTGAGGACTACTGGCTTTACGTCCCAGTGAAACTCTGTTTGCTTGAGTCATTCACTGATTCCACAAGAAGACATGGACAATTGGTGACTCTAGAAGCCTTAGAGTATAATGGGAGGGAGAAATAATGTACTGTGATGCAAGGGGGGAAAAGAATATTTAGATTGGTTAGAGTCACTAATATATATGGAAACTGTACAGTGAGACCATATTTCCCTTATATTTCTCTTATAAAATGAGTTCCTGGTTTAGCTTTTCTCTCTCCTCACTTTTTCCTTTTCTCTCAGGATCTGAGAAGAAAAGTCAGTTCCAAGATTTTGATTTAGTAGCAGATCTTCAACCAGGAGGCCAATAGCAAAAAACCTATAAATTTATTATTCTAGGTCATGTTTAAAAATTGACAAAACCTTGTAAAATATTCTTAATAGTGACTATCTCTCAGACCCTCTGGACTTGTTTTAATGGATGTAAAAGGTTAGCGTTACATTATGCTCACTTATATTCAATGTCCATTAAATTATCATTGACGCTGACAATATAGAGGCCTTGCCTTCCCCATGGGGTGCAGTTCTCAAGGAAAAATCAAATAATTCATAAAATATAAAAGGGCATTTGATTTAGAGCAGGATTGTGATTTAATGTTTCACCAATGAGTGGTGCCACTTGCCCTCTAGGTCAAACTTCCCACTTTTCCGAGATACTGAACAACAAATAGAACAAAAAGAAGCATATTAAAGCAGTAAAAGAGTAACCAATAATTAATATCGTTTAATAGCCTTGTTTCTTAGACAAAAATATACACAACTCTAATGAAATGTTTATAATATATGAATATTGATTTCTAGAGGATTTTTATTTATAAGTACAAAGAAAAGTACACACGAAAAAAGAATCCAGAGGAAATAAATAATGACATAAGACTACAGCAAAGTTCAGAAAATAACTTTTATCTGCCAAGGAACCATTCAGGGAAACTCATGGTCTGTCTTCAACAAGCAGAAGACAGAGTAAAAAGCTGATGAGCTTCTCCTCTGATGTGACAGAGGAAAATGATCCATAAATAGATGGAGGAGTCTGAATTTTTTTGCTACAGCGTAGACTTACAAGTGGTTATATTTGAGTGTTGCATGACTATATACTGAGATCCTGCTATGAAAAGGAGGGATTTACAAAGAGAGTTGATTGTGAAAATGCATAAAACTAAGAGCTATGCAAACAGCATGAAGGTCAGGATGTTTGTCAAAATCCCAGAAAGTAAATAAACACCCACCTGTCTTGTGTTCATCCCTTTAAGGAAGAGTTAGCTTGAGAAATTAAAAAAGCCCCCCTCACAGCACCTCGAGAAAACAGAATTCTCCAGACATCCCTGAGAGGGAACAGGCATTTCATAAAGCCATTTGCAAGGCTGAGAACTTGCTAGAGCTCCATCCTGCACAATTCTGTCTTTTCCAAATAAAGTCACATTTCCCAGCCCTCAGTTTCAGGCTCCATCAGTCCTAATGCACTCAGTACCTTTGAGATTCCCTAAGCTAGCACACACTGACTTTTGTGACAACATTACTTCATCCAAAAAGAATAGAAAATAATGATAAATTCACTTACCCACAGGAAGGAGTAAACATTAAGATCATGTTTCCAACTCATAAGTGAGGTGAGAGGAGTAGAATTATCCCTAACTCTAAATTTCCTGAAGAAGGGTCCCATGACTTTCTCACAAGGGGTGCTCTCCTGTCAGACAGGCAAATCTAGAGAGGAGACACACCTTCCCTTCCTGTGAAATGGGCAGATTTCCCCTTACTCAGGATCTGGACACTCAGCAAGAACTATGTCCTAGGATAGAAAGGCAACAGGGCCCAAGTACTTCTGCTGCTTCAGGCCAGTAAGCCTTCACTATTTCCATGAAGTCAGGAAGTCCTGGAAGGGAGACAAAAGTGTGAGCCTGATAGGGACAGAGAAACCTGGGGATGACCTGTTTGATGGGGAAGGGGAAGGGAAAAGAAGGGGAGAAGGGTTTCCTTTCTTCAACTCTGAAGGTAGGAGACACAATGAAAGCTGCCAAGAAGATACAAACATGAAGAGACAAGGAGAGGGGAGAGACTCATACTGAACAATGAGGACCTTTCTTGCATCCTCTCAGTGGAAATGAACACAGGCAGAGAGAGACACTTACCTAAAAGCCCTACAAGCCTTGTCAGGAGGCCTCTGAAACCGCTCTGCTCCTGTTACATTGCTCACTTCAGGTGACTGTAGGGGGAGAAAGAAGCCAATCTCCACATCTCCAGGGAAGTAATGTATGGGTTGATCATCATAGCACTTTTGCCCAGACCCTGGAAGCTGCAGCAGCAGAGACACAGCAAGGGAAGAAACGAGGTGAGAAATGCTTCTCACAATATGGGGCCACATCTCCTGGAACATTAACCAAACTTTTAACACTGAAGCAATGGAAAGACTGCTCATGCTCCATCCAAGTCAGCTGCTTGAATCAGGGACTGAGGAGGAACTTTTCAGCACCTGTCTATCTACAGGCTCTGATCTGCAGGTCACACTGGAGAAAACAGAGGGACATTAGTCAGGTCCATGTGCAAGACAAGGACAATGGTGCAAGATGAGTGACCATTATATACTTTCTCTCTGTCTATGGGTATATTTATTTTTAGATAATTATTGGGTACATTCTTCTTATTTTATTTTCCACAGAGAAATCTCAATCTCAGAAGAATTCGGGGGACCAGCCTGCCTGGGGCATCTCCAGCTGAGTCCCTGCATCCAGGGAAATCATAAGTGCAAAATTATATTTTGACCTCTCTGTCCCTTGCTCCAAGTCAGGCTCCATCCCAGAAGTGCCTTTTGTTGGAAAATAGTTTTGTGACCTGATGTTAGCCAATAACCAGTGATGAAGAAACCCCATGAAATATTCTATTATGTCACAAGATTTATTAAATCCTTCAGAGATGACAATTTCCCTAAAAGACTGTAAAATTTTAGCCTTGATGGTCATGCAGTTTCCTGCACCAGTGTCCATGTGAAAGAGGTCCCATGCTCAGGGTGCCATGTAATCCATTTAGAAGAGTCATTTTCGAAAGCCCAGTGCTCATAGTTTTCCTCTCCTAGTGGGTCTCACTCTTTATGTAGGATTATAACATCCTCCATTTGGTATTGGCTAAGAAATAGACCAGTTGATCAGTGGAATAGATTAGGTTCAAAGGGCAAGATAGTGAATACAAATAGCAATCTAGTGTTTGACAAACCCAAAGATCCCAACTTTTGGGATAAGAATTCATTATTTGACAAAAGCTGCTGGGAAAACTGGAAATTAGTATGGCAGAAACTAGACATGGACCCACACTTAACACCACATAGTAAGATAAGATCAAAATGGGTCCATGATTTAGGCATAAAGACCAAGATCATAAATAAATTAGAGGAACATAGGATAGTTTACCTCTCAGACTTGTGGATGAGGAAGAAATTTGTGACCAAAGGAGAACTAGAGATGATTATTGATCACAAAATAGCAAATTTTGATTACATCAAATTAAAAAGCTTTTGTACAAACAAAACTAAAGCAAACAAAATTAGAAAGGAAGTAAAAAATTGGGAAAATATTTTTACACTTAAAGGTTCTGATAAAGGCCTCCTCTCCAAAATATACAGATAATTGACTGTAATTTATAAGAAATCAAGCCATTCTCCAATTGATAAATGGTCAAAGGATATGAACAGACAATTTTCAGTTGGTGAAATTGAAACTATTTCCACTCATATGAAAGAGTGTTCCAAATCACTATTGATCAGAGAAATGCAAATTAAGACAACTCTGACACACCTGTCAGATTGGCTAAAAAATAAATAATGATGAATGTGGGAGGGGATATGGGAAACCTGGAACACTGATGCATTATTGGTGGAGTTCTGAAAGAATCCAACCATTCTGCAGAGCAATCTGGAATTATGCCCCAAAAGTTATCAAACTGTGCATACCCTTTGATCCAGCAGTGCTACTACTGTGCTTATATCCCAAGGAAATGCTAAAGAGGGGAAAGGGACCTGTATGTGCCAAAATGTTTGTGGCAGCCCTTTTTGTAGTGGCTAGAAACTAGAAAATGAATGCATGCCCATCAGTTGGAGAATGGCTGAATAAGTTATGTTATATGAATGTTGTGGAATATTATTGTTTTGTAAGAAATGACCAACAGGATGAGTACAGAGAGGCTTGGAGAGACTTATAGGAACTGATACTGAGTGAAATGAGCAGAACTAGGAGATCATCATACACTTCAACAACCATACTATATGAGGATGTATTCTGATGGAAGTGGATATCTTCAACAAAGAGAAGAGCTAATCCAATTCCAATTGATCAATGATGGACAGAATCAGCTACACCCAGAGAAGGAACACTGGGAAATGAGTGTAAATTGTTAGCATCTTTTGTTTTTCTCCCGGGGTTATTTTTACCTTTGAAATCCAATTCTTCCTTTGCAACAACAACAACAACAACAACAACAACAACAACAACAAAATTTGGTTCTGCACATATATATTGTACCTAGTATATATTATAACATATTTAATATGTATGTGAATGCCTGCCATGTAGGGGAGGGGGGGGAGGGAAGGAGGGAAAAGGGATAATGATGTAAAAAATTACCTATACATATATACTGTCAAAAATGTTATAATTATCAAATTATAAAATTAATCTTTTAAAATTAATTAAAAAAAGAAAAGAAAGGATTATAACATCCATCTGTTAGAAATGAAAGGAATCTCAAAGGTTCTTTAGTCCAGGATTTTGATGACAGATTTCTACTCTTCAACAACTAGAACAAAGACACCTGTAGGCCCATATTCCCCACTTGAGAAAGTTGAAATCACAGGATCTACAGATACACCTTTGCATTTTGGGCGATGGGAGCAAAGAGTTCTGAAGTCCCAGAGACATTTGGAGGAAATCTTTCATGAAATCTTTACTTTATAGATGAGAAATGATTCCCAGGAGATTAGGACTTGTCTGCCTTTACACAATATGGAGCAGAACAATCCTGAGGTTTTACCCAAAAGCTAATTCTCTTCCTACTCCCAACCACTGCCCTTAGAGACATTCACAGGTGGAGTTCTTGCAGTCAGAAAGCCTTTGGAGCAGAGCTTATGGATCCATCCTTCAGCCTCCAGTGTGAGGGACAGGCCCCCAAGTGGATGAGATGGGGCCACTTTACTCAGTAATTCCAGTTCAAGACATCAGTTTAGTCCTGGGAGAGGGGATTCTGTTCCTGGCAGTGAAAACCAGTCAGAGTTGGGGATGAAAAATGAACAGAATCAAATGCAAAATACTTTGGTATATCTGCTTTTTCCTACTTGATCCCAGGCCATCTTTTCAACCTGATTACCTATGACAAGATAAAGCATCAATAGCCAGAACTAGCAGGGACCTCAGAGACCTTGTGATTCTACTTTGGTCCCTTCCTTCTTTAGATCTAGAAAATGGGCCAGGCAAGGTTCAGTCAACTTAGTCAGATCTGATCCTCAATGACTCCATTTTGAGGTTTTCCTAGAGGGGTTTGCCACTTCCCATCCAATGCCTTTGATTGATGAAGTAACTGAAGCAAATAAGGTGAAGGATTTGCCTAGGGTCACAAAGTTTTCCCGTAAGTGCCTGAGGCCAGATTTGAACTTGCCTCCTGTGAGGGATAGAAAATCCTATCCAAAAATGACTACTCAGAGATCACTCACAGAAATTCAGAATTATTTATTAGAATCTCAAGAAGCGGACCCCATCCTGGTCTGTGAGCCAGATTCACAGCAGGAGAGAGCCACTCCTTGAAGATGCTCACCACTTTTATACATTTCCGACAAAGAACCTTCAAAATCCCACCCTCCATAGGTTGTGATTGGTCATATTTGGTTAGTGGAATGTAGCTGGAAATATGATTTATAGCTTCTTTGGCCATGTATAGCTTAATCCCTATCTGGGCAAAGGAATGCAGCCTGGGCCTTCACGTGACTGCGGCCTATAGGCCTGATTTTACATTAGCTAGCAGTCTCTGATCAATATGTGCTTAATCTGTAAGTTCTTCCCCATACCTTACTCAACACAGCTCCCCACTCCTAATATGTAAGTGATTTTTATCACATGCTCTGTGAAGAACTTTCACATTGCTCAGAATCAGTTAACAAGCTTAAAGGTGTTTATCAAGTTCACTATCAGAATTATCGCCAACTTCACCAACAATGCATCAGTGTCCCAGTTTTCCCCCAGCCCCTCCAACATTCATCGTTATTGGTTCCTGTCATCTCAGCCAATCTGACAGGTGTGTAATGATACCTCAGAGTTGTCTTAATTTGCATTTCTCTGATCAATAGTGATTTGGAACACTCTTTCATATGAGTGGAAATAGTTTTAATTTCATCATCTGAAAATTGTCTGTTCATATCCTTTGACCATTTATCAATTGGAGAATGGCTTGATTTCTTACAAATTAAAGTCCATTCTCTGTATATTTTGGAGATGAGGCCTTTATCAGAACCTTTAACTGTAAAAATGTTTTCCCAATTTGTTATTTCCCTTCTAATCTTGTTTGCATTAGTTTTGTTTGTGCAGAAACTTTTTAATTTGGTGTAATCAAAATGTTCTATTTTGTGATCAATAATGGTCTCTAGTTCTCCCTTGGACACAAACTCCTTCCTCCTCCACAAGTCTGAGAGGTAAACCATCCCATGTTCCTCCAATTTATTTATGATTTTGTTCTCTATGCCTAAATCTTGGACCCATTTTGATCTTATCTTAGAATGTGGTATTAAATGTGGGTCCATGCCTAGTTTATGCCATACTAATTTCCAGTTTTACTAGCAGTTTTTGTCAAATAATGAATTCTTATCCCAAAATTTGGGATCTTTGGGTTTATCAAACACTAGATTGCTATTTTTATTCCCTATCTTGCCCTGTGAACCTAACCTATGCCACTGATCAACTACTCTATTTCTTAGCCAATACCAAATGGTTTTGGTGACTGTTGCTTTATAATACAGTTCTAGATCAGGTACAGCTAGACCACCTTCATTTAATTTTCTTTTCATTACTTCCCTTGAAATTCTTGAACTTTTGTTGTTCCATATGAATTTTGTTGTTATTTTTTCTAGGTCATTAAAATAGTTTCTTGGGAGTCTGATTGGTATAGCACTACATAAATAGATTAGTTTGGGGAGTATTGTCATCTTAATTATATTCGCTCGGCCTAAACAGTTATGAAAAGATTATGAAAAGCTTGTGATTTTAGGAGATCACTGAACTTTTAAAAACTGTGCAGGTCATATGTCCTTGTTTTTCTCTGGAAAAAGAATTGGATCTAGAGGAATGGGAATTAGTAGGGAGAGGAATTAAGTGAACACTACAATTCCAAACCAAACTTAATTTCCAAAGATACATTTCATACCTACAATTTAATCCAAGTGGCTTTAGTAATGTTAGATGAAAGAAAAAGAAGATGAGACTATTGTAGGATTTTAAAACTTGCAGGAATTTATTGGATTTCTGGCACATGAACTAATGGACACTGGGCTTATGGACATGTATAAATTCTCAATTTATGATTATTTCATCATGTTATTTGTTACATCACTTCTAGCATGTGTTATAATACTATGACTTCATGTAATTTCTGTAATTATATGTAATAAATACCTCCCATATTGATGGATTTAGGTTTCAAAGTCATGACCACCCTATGTTCTAAATCAAAAGAAAAGGGGAGATGTTAGGTCCTTAGTAGGTGCTAAGTTGGTCCTTAACAATTCTCTAGCTCAGGGTTCACATCTTTAGTTCACACCTTGAAAAGGAGTTTACACCTTTAAAAGGAGCAAGCTCATTGGTTGTAGGAGTTCCCACAGGCCCCTGGGAGTACCCACAATCCCATTCTCTGGGAGGATAAAAGGAGAAGGCAGTCTAGAAGGAAGCAGTCTGGAGTGGGTTAAAGACAAGACTTCCCAGGAGAACTTTAGGGAAGCTCGAGGAGATTCAGAGCCAGGCTTGAGGAAGAAGAGGATTCAAGATTCTACCTCCCCTCTGGCTGGAGGCTCCAGAAGAAGCCTGCTCATGCAGAAAAGGATTTCAAGAAAAGAAATCTCCTCCCAGAGAAGGATTTTAATTGACAGACAAGAGAACACTACAGACCGGCCCTAAGGAGGACTTGGCCAGTCCAGAAGCGCCACTCGCTCCCGCAGCCCCTCTAGGCCCTCAGGGGGCCATGCCCTTGGCCAAGAAGGCCCCAGGCCCCAGTGCCTCCATGTAGGACCGCCCCTCCCGGGGGCCCCACAGGGAAGGAGTCAGAGCTGAGAACCAGCCCCCGATGGGCTGTGCTCCTGACGCCCCGCAGGGCGCGGATCCCGGCCCTTCTCCTGTCTCTGCCCATCCCTCCGCACCGAACCAGCCCTCGGCGGCGGGGCACCAGCAGCCTCCACTGGAGAACTGCAGCGCCGCTTGCTCCAGAACGCTCCAGGTCGTCCTCTGCAACCATTCCCTGTGGCTCACGTTCCATGGGCAGCAGAAAGAAATGCGCCTCAGCAGGCCGGGCCGGGCCATGTTCCCCTTCCTGGCTTACCACATCCGGGGCATGGACCCCCGGGCCCGCTACCGCGTCTTTGTGGACATGGTGCGCGTCGACCAGCATCACTGGCGCTATGAGGAGGCCGGGTGGGCTCCGGGTGGAGCCAAAGAGAGCCACGTGACCGGCGGCCAGGTGTATGCGCACCCAGACTCCCCCAACACGGGCGCCCACTGGATGGGGCGCGAGGTCCCCTTTAAAATGCTCAAGCTCAGCAACGGGGAGCCCGCTGGCCAGAGCCCGCGGCGCGCCCTCCGGCTCCGGTCTCAGCACCGGTACCGGCCCCGGCTCCACGTGGAAGAACTCTCCTGCAGAGACCAGGAAGCGCCGGGCGCCCCCTCCCGGAGCCACGTCTTCAGCTTCCCCGAGACCGAGTTCATTGCCGTGACTGCTTATGGCAATCCGGAGCTCATTCGCCTCAAAATCGAGCACAATCCCTATGCCAGGGCCTTCCGCACAGACGCGCCCTCGGCCGGAGCCTTGAGCGTCAGGCAGCCGCCGGGACCAGCCGCCTCTGCCCCCTCCTCTGAAGAGGCTCCGGACCCCGCCGGCCAACGGCCATTGCCCCAAGAGCGCCAGCACTGGGACCGGGAAATCTGGCCTCCCGGCACCCTGACGGACTCGGAAGCTGCAGCCGGGGGGAAAGGGCCCCCAAGAAGAGGCGTCTGTCTCCTGGGCCTTCAGGCAGCCCCGCCATGTCCTCAGCGAGGCCCCAGCGAGCAGCCCAGGCCCAGCGGCTGCCGGCTCCAGAAGCCAGCGCCAAAGCCTCCCCAGCAGCAGCTGCTGAGCGCCCTGGCGGCCTGCTGGGAACAGAAGAGGCCGCTGTGCAGGGGGGGAACAGCGCGATCCCCGCGGCCTGCTGGGCCATGCAGCATCCCTAGCAACCCCTGGACTGGGTCTTGGACTGCACTCCCAGCAGCCTGCAGACCTCCACTGCTCCACTTGCCGCGTCTTATGGCTTCGGTCTAGAGGGTCTGCTCGACCTCCTGCAGGAGCCCACATTGCCGGCAGAACCCTCCCAGGACACCGGTGGGGACAGCCACCCATCTCTACCAATGCACCCTGTCCCTGGAGCCCATGGAGAGCCAAGTGTTGAAGAGCAAATCTGGGTCTTTCTGAGCCAAACAGAGCTGGAAGAGGCAGCCCTGGCTGAGGGAGCTCCCAAGAGGAGACGTTTATCTCCTGCTCCTTCAGGCAGCCAGGCAATGGGTTCAGGGAGGTCCGATGGAGAAGCCCAGGACCCGCTTCTTACAGCTGCACCATGCAGCCCCTACACCTTCTCAGAAGCAGCTTCTGAGAGCCCTGGTCACCTGCTGGATGTGCAAGAGGCTCCTATCCTGGAAAACAGGAGCGGGATCCCTGTCCTCTGGAGTACCCCCCAGCAGCCCCAGCCATCCTTGCATTCTTTCTTTTACTCCCCTCCCAGCAGCAACAACAGAAGGAGTCTGCCAAACTTGGAAGATGTGGCCATGGGGCCCTCCGCTTCTCCACTTGCCATGCCTCATGAGCCCAGTCCCGAGGAGGCTCCCTTCTCCCTACTGGAGGCATCCCGCTGCCTCTTAGAAAACTCCCAGGGGACCAGTAGTGACTGTCTCCCCTCTGGGCCCTCCCAGCCAATGCATCCTGCCCCTGGAGCCCAAGAAGCCCAAAGTCTGCAACAGGAAATCTGGACGTCTCTCACAGAGACAGTCTCAGAAGATTCGCCCCAGGATCCAAGAACTTTGGAGAAGACACTTTTGTCTCCCAAGAATGACAGTGGCCAGGACCCCTCTTTCCTCATCCCAGACTTTTCCTGGGATTCCCTCTTCTTAGAATGAGCAGCCCCTTGGAGACCTAGAACATTGAGAAGCTCACAGAAGCACACACAGACACATACTGCCATGCAGCCATGCTCAGATGCACACCCACTCACAGACACAAGGAGACACTCACACATGTCAACTGGCAGACAACAAAGAAGCATTCCTTTGGACTCCAGCTGCAGGGGATGAGGGAGAGTGAGGAGGGCTTACCCAGTGCAATGCACAGTAGAGCAGATGGACAAGTTTGGACTCAATCCGCCTTGCCTAATAATGTTCTGCCCAGAGGAGAGGACCATCTAGGGGAAAAAGAATCTCTTTTCTCTTATTGCTCCTGCCTATCAATTTTATGCTTTGGTCTGGTGTATAGGAGGCCCACAATGCCTCTGTGCACAGACAATTTTGCCATATGAACCCTTGCAAAACCTTGTGTTTCAATTTCTTCCCTTTCCCCTCACTCCCTCCACATATGACCAGTTAGGTAATATATATGAAACATATTGTTAAATGGATGTTAAATCCAAGATATGCACACATATGGATTAAATCATCTCACTGCCCAAGAAAAATCAAATCAAAACCAACCAAACTGAGAAAGAAAATAAAATGCCAGCAACCAACCACAAAAAGAATGAAAATGCTATGCTGTGATCCACGATCATTTCTTACAGAATGGCAATATCATATAATAATAAGTTATAAGATATATTATATGATATTATACAATAATTTATATAACATAATATATCATATATCATAGAATTACTTATACAATGATGATATAACATATAATAAAATAGAATAATAGAATATAAAATAAAACAAAATAATGTCATGTAATATAATGTAACATAATATAAGATAACTTATAACATAACAGTATAATATAATATAATCCAATATAATATAACATGTCATAGGATGATAATATATCACATTCATATTTCCTACCTCAGATACCTCAAAATATATTAATCAAAAATAACTGATACATACGGAAATAAAAAAAAATTCTAATGCAGGAAAAAATATTACAGGCAAATTAAGAAAAGTGTAAATTTAGCTTGCACAGATGTATATGCAAATCAATGAAACAATCCAACAACAATAAAGTGTGAATAAGAGGGGGAAAAAACCTAATTTTGTCTACAAGAAACATACTGAAATAGCAAAGACATGAACAAAATAGAATTGAGAGACGAGAAGAAAAATTGACCACAGATCAGATGATTTCCCAAAGTTGGAATTGAAAGTTAGCTATCAGACCGATCAAAAAATAAATATTCACAACATAAGGAGAAATAAACAACTGCACTGTGCATAAAGGGAATAATATACAACAAATAGATATCAATATAAAACATATACACTCAATTTAAAAAGAAAAATAGCTAAATTAAAACATGTAGATAGTAACACAACATTATTGGTCCCTTTCTAAGTTCCAGATAAAATCAATACAAAATCAAGCAAAAGCAAAAAAGATCATTGAAAACATTGCTGGAGAAAGTAGAACTAAAAGACTTTTTGACATCCTAACAGCTTATACTGCCACAAAATATACCAACTCCTCACAACCACGGGCAACTTTTATAAAAATTGGCAATGCATAAGAGCCTAAGGTATGTTGCAAATAAAGGAAATAAATGCAAGAGTAGTAAACATTTCTTTTACTGCCAATAATGCAGTAAAAATAGTAATCATTGTACAGAGCATAAATAAAAGCTGTAGACTGAAATAATGATTTACAATAAAATCCAAAAGAAAGACTGTCTCAAAGAAATAAAGAAATAAAACAATAGCATTTTAAAGTAATATGAAATTTATGGAATGCAACTAAAGCAATCTACAGGAAGCAAAAAAAAAAAAGCACACATTATAACACACACATAAGGAAAGAGTAATAAAGCAGATATGAATTTCCTAAAAATTAGAAAAATACAAACCAAGCTAAAATAAGAATGACATGGGAGATGTTTTAAAATAGACGAGAAATAGATAAACTGAAAAACAAAAAAATTTGGAAAAGATACAAATCTAAGATGTCTCAAAAGATTAACAAAATAAATAAACATTTAGCCAAACTGGTAAAAGAGGACAGGAGAGAGGGGGGTGGAGCCAAGATGGCGGAGAAGATACACGCAACTGTGTAAGCTCCTTTCTTCCCTCACAACCAACTAGACTTACTCAGCCTCAGAAATAGCGCTGGACTGATAGAATCCACAAGGACTGGAAGCACGACTTACCAGCTGAAGAGAATCTGGAGTTTCAACAGGAAAGGTCAGCTCCCAGGGGAGGAAGAAGACAGGCCAGCACAGACAGTGGGGTAGTGGCACGCTGCGCCAGTCACGCTGGGGAGGGCTCTGGGATCAGAGAAGCCACTGAGATAAAAGAATCTGGCATAGGCTGTTAGCTCTTCTCTGCTTATAAAACAGCAGTTCAGAAGAGAAATATAAGCAACTTTAAAATTTAAAACCAGATTGGATCTTCCCGGATCCCGGGGGTGACTCAGCAGATCTCGGCACTGGGGGTGTGGCCGACATAGGCAATCCAGGATTTGATCTGGGGGTAGTTAAGAGATTGAAAAGTGGGCGGGGTGGTAACTCATAGTGCCTAGCTCAGCTGGAGGCTGTGGAACTGAAGTCCCAGAGAGGCTGAACCTTTGAACTAGGGACAGCGGTTATAGGGCAGACACTTCCATTTTGAGCACAGGGGCTTTTCACGTCACCTGCTGCTGACATCCACTCCCCACCGGAACGTATAGGCTGGGCTTTGAGTCGCCTTTACTGTTCAGTCTCAACCTCAGGAAAGCTGCTAAAACACAGCGCCCTCAAAGCACAGCAGTGCTGATCACCTCTGAGGCACTTCCAGGAATGGGGTGGGGAACTCTCTCCAAGAGCTCTCTCTTAGCTCAGGTGCAGGAGCCGCGGCATTCATCTGGTCTGGGAGGAAGCTGGTAAAGAAATAAATAAATAATTTCCTACCCCAGGGACAGACCCCAAAAGAGTTTTTAAGTATGACTAAAAAGCCAAAAAAACCTATAGATTCCTTCTACACAGAGAAAGAGCGTGTATCCAACCCCGAGAAAGTTAACAGCAGAGAGTCGGCATATAACAACCTAAAGGGGAATGATTCCAGCCCCCCATCACATAACTCTCTCCATGAAGAGACTATTAAAAAGTGAAAAGAGTTTGAAGAAAAATGGGGAAAGGAAAGAGAAGCTATGATAGAGAATAACAACGTTCTGAAATTGGAGTTAGAAAAAATAAAGAATTCACAGGAGATGCAGGGAAACAAAATTAGTGAATTAGAAAAGGTAAAAAAATCACAGGAAAGTAGAATTTCTGAATAGGAGAAGATAAAAAAAGTCCCAAGAAAATAGGATTTCTGAATTGGAAAAAGAAAATAATTCTCAAAAAAAAATTAGGGAAATGTAAAAAAATTCTATAGAGCAAAATAACTCATTTAAAAATGAAATTGGGCATTTACAAAAAGAACTAAAAACTGTGAATGAAGACAATAACTGCTTAAAATTCAGGATGGAACAAATAGAAATGAATAATTCATTGAGAACCGAAGAATCAGTCAAACAAAAAAATAAAATGAAAAGCTGGAGAATAACGTCAAATACTTACTGGGAAAATCTATACACCTGGAAAATAGATCTAGGAGAGATAATCTGCAGATCATTGGACTTCCTGAAAACTATGACCAAAAAATGAGCCTAGATTCTATTTTACAGGAAATTATCAAAGAGAACTGTCCAGAGATAATAGAAACAGAGGGGAAAGTAGATGTTGAAAGAATTCATCGAACTCCTTCTGAAATAGACCCTAAAAAAAGAACGCCACACAATATTGTGGCTAAGCTGCAGAATTACCACACAAAGGAGAAAATCCTACAAGCAGCTAGAAAAAAACAATTTAAATACCAAGGTGCCACAATAAGGGTCACTCAAGATCTGGCTGCCTCCACATTAAAGATAGAAGGGCCTGGAACCACATATTCCATAAGGCAAAAGATCAAGGACTGCAACCAAGAATGAACTACCCACCTAAGTTTAGCATCTTTTTCCATGGAAGAAGATGGTCATTCAATGAAATAGAGGAATTCCATATGTTTCTAAGAAAAAAACCAGACTTAAACAAAAAATTTGATCTACATCCACAAGACTGAAGAGAAACAGAAAAAGGTACACAGAACCCTTGGGAACTATATCTCTGTTTTGGGTATATAGAATGTACGAATGGATAATTTGATTTTACTGATATAAAAGAAAAAAAAAGGAGGAGGTGTAGTAAAGGGAAGGGGGTAGTATCAGAAAAAGGGGAGGGAGTGATAAAAAGAGGGAAACTACATCCCAGGAAGAGGCATAGAAAATACACCATATCTGAGGGAATTTAGAGAGGGGGAGAATCATTGTGTAAATCTTACTCTCATCAGAGGAGGCTCAAAGAGTAAATAATTGTCATATTTGTTTTTCAGAGAATTCTCTATCACCTCATTAAAAGGGGGGAGAGGAAAAGGGAAAAGGAAAAGGAGAATAAGGGAAGGGACGTGGAGGGAGGGGGGAGGAATACTAAAAAAAAAGGAGGGCTGCACGTCACAAGGGGAGTCTATAAATTAAATATTGGGGAAGGTGTTCAGGGGGGTCAAGGGAAAAAGGATAATCTGGGGATAATATGATGGCAGGAAATACAGAATTAGTAATTTTAACTGTAAATGTGAATGGGATGAACGCTCCCATCAAACAGAGACGGATAGCAGACTGGATCAAAAATCAGAACCCTACAATATGTTGTTTACAGGAAAAAGACTTAAAGCAGGGAGATACATATAGAGTAAAGGTAAAAGGTTGGAGCAAAATCTATTATGCTTCAGGTAAAGCCAAAAAAGCAGGGGTAGCTATTCTTATCTCAGATCAAGCAAAAGCAGAAGTTGATCTAATTAAAAGAGATAAGGAAGGAAGCTATATCCTGCTGAAAGGAAGCATAAATAATGAAGCCATATCAATACTAAACATATATGCACCAAGTGGTATAGCATCTAACATTCTAAAGGAAAAGTTAAGAGAATTGCAAGAAGAAATAGACAATAAAACTATAATAGTGGGAGATCTCAACCTTGCACTCTCAGATTTAGACAAATAAAACCACAAAACAAATACAAAAAGAAAAAGTAAATAGAACGTTAGAAAAACTAGGTATGATAGACCTTTGGAGAAAACTGAATGGTAATAGAAAGGAATATACTTTCTTGTCAGCAGTTCATGGATCCTATACAAAAATTGACCATATATTAGGACATAAAGATCTCAAAATTAAATGTAGGAAGGCAGAAATAATAAATGCCTTCTTCTCAGACCACAATGCAATAAAAGCTACATTCAGTAAGAAGTTAGGGGTAAATAGACCAAAAAGTAATTGGAAACTGAATAATCTCATCTTAAAGAATGATTGGGGGAAAGAGCAAATTATAGAAACAATTAATAATTTCACCCAAGATAATGACAATGATGAGACATCATACCAAAATCTTTGGGATGCAGCTAAAGCAGTAATAAGGGGAAATTTTATATCTTTAGAGGCTTAATTGAAGAAAATAGAGAAAGAGAAGATTAACGAATTGGGCTTGCAACTTAAAAGGCTAGAAAAAGACCAAATTATAAACCCCCAACCAAAAATTAAACTTGAAATACAAAAATTAAAAGGAGAAATCAATAATATTGAAAGTAAAACAACTATTGAATTAATAAATAAAACCAAGAGTTGGTTTTATGAAAAAGCCAATAAAATAGATAAACCTTTGGTAAATCTGATCAGAAAAAAGAAAGAGGAAAATCAAATTGTTAGTCTTACAAATGAAAAGGGGGATCTTTCCACCAATGAAGAGGAAATTAGAGAAATAATAAGGAGTTACTTTGCCCAATTTTATGCCAATAAATTTGATAACTTAAGTGAAATGGATGACTTCCTCCAAAAATATAGGCTCCCTAGATTAACAGAGGAGGAAATAAATTGCTTAAATAGTCCCATTTCAGAAAAAGAAATAGAACAAGCTATTCATCAACTCCCCAGGAAAAAATCCCCTGGACCAGATGGATTCACATGTGAATTCTACCAAACATTTAAAGAACAATTAGCCTCAATGCTATATAAACTATTTGAAAAAATAGGGATTGAAGGAGTCCTACCAAACTCCTTTTATGACACAGACATGGTACTGATACCTAAACCAGGTCAATCGAAAACTGAGAAAGAAAATTATAGACCAATCTCCTTAATGAATATTGATGCTAAAATCTTAAATAAGATATTAGCAAAAAGACTTCAGAAAATCATCCCCAGGATAAGACATTATGATCAAGTAGGATTCATACCAGGAATGCAGGGCTGGTTTAATATTAGGAAAACTATTAGTATAATTGACCATATTAATAATCAAATTAATAAAAACCATATGATCATCTCAATAGATGCAGAAAAAGCATTTGACAAAATCCAACATCCATTCCTACTAAAAACTCTTGAGAGTATAGGAATAAATGGACTACTCCTTAGAATAATCAGGAGCATATATTTAAGATTGTCAGTAAGCATAATATGCAATAGAAATAAACTGCAACCTTTCCCAGTAAGATCAGGAGTGAAACAAGGTTGCCCACTATCACCATTACTATTCAATATAGTACAAGAAATGCTAGCCTAGGCAATAAGAGCCGAGAAAGAGATTCAAGGAATTAGAGTCGGAAATGAAGAAATCAAACTATCACTCTTTGCAGATGACATGATGGTATTCTTAGAAAACCCCAAAGACTCTGCTAAAACAATATTAGAAATAATTCAGAATTTTAGCAAAGTGGCAGGATACAAAATAAATCCACATAAATCCTCAGTATTCTTATATATCACCAACAAAATGCAACAGCAAGAGATACAAAGAGAAATTCCATTCCAAACAAATGTTGAGGGTATAAAGTATTTGGGAATCCATCTACCAAAGAATAGTCAGGAATTATATGAGAAAAATTACAAAACACTTGCCACAAAAATAAAGTCAGATTTAAATAATTGGAAAGAAATTCAGTGCTCTTGGATAGGCCTAGCGAATATAATAAAGATGACAATACTCCCCAAACTAATCTATTTATTTAGTGCTATACCAATCAGAAAAAATAACAACAAAATTCATAAGGAAGAATAAAAGGTCGAGAATTGCAAGGGAACTAATGAAAAAAAAGTCAGAGGAAGGTGGTCTAAGTGTACCTGATCTAAAGCTATATTATATAGCAGCAGTCACCAAAACCATTTGGTACTGGCTAAGAAAAAGACCGGTCGATCAGTGGAACAGATTAGATACAAAGGACAAAAAAGGATACATCTATAGCAATCTAGTCTTTGACAAACCCAAAGATACCAACATTAGGGACAAAAATTCATTATTTGGAAAAAACTGTTGGGAAAACTGGAAATTAGTATGGCAGAAATTACATATGGATCCACAGTTAACACCATATACCAAGATAAAATCAAAATGGGTCCATGATTTAGGCATAAAGAATGAGATCATAAATAGATTAGAGGAACAGAGAATAGTCTACCTCTCAGACCTGTGGAGGAGGAAGGAATTTATGTTCAGAGGAGAACTAGAGATCATTATTGATCACAAAATAGAAGATTTTGATTACATCAAAGGAAAAAGTTTCTGTACAAACAATACTAATGCAAACAAGATTAGAAGGGAAGTAACAAATTGGGAAAATATTTTTAAAAACAAAGGTTCTGACAAAGGTCTCATTTCCAAAATATGTAGAGAACTGAACCTGATTTATAGGAAACCAAACCATTCTCCAATTGATAAATGGTCAAGGGATATGAACAGACAATTCTCAGATGATGAAATTGAAACTATTTCCACTCATATGAAAGAGTGTTCCAAATCACTACTGATCAGAGAAATGCAAATTAAGACAACTCTGAGATACCACTACACACCTGTCAGATTGGCTAAGATGACAGGAACAAATAATGATGAATGTTGGAGGGGATGTGGGAAAACTGGGACACTGATACATTGTTGGTGGAGTTCTGAAAGAATCCAGCCATTCTGGAGAGCAATTTGGAACTATGCCCCAAAAGTTATCAAAATGTGCATACCTTTTGACCCAGCATTGCTGTTATGGGGCTTATATCCCAAAGAAATACTAAGGAGTGGAAAGGGACCTGTATGTGCCAAGATGTTTGTAGCAGCCCTTTTCATAGTGGCTAGAAACTGGAAGTTGAATGGATGTCCATCAATTGGAGAATGGTTGGGTAAATTGTGGTATATGAAGGTTATGGAATATTATTGTTCTTTAAGAAATGACCAGCAGGAGGAATACAGAGAGGCTTGGAGAGACTTAAATCAACTGTTGCTGAGTGAAATGAGCAGAACCAGAAGATTGCTGTACACTTCAACAACAATAATGTGTGAGGATGTATTCTGCTGGAAGTGGAAATCTTCAACATAAAGAAGATCCAACTCACTTCCAGTTGATCAATGATGGACAGAAATAACTACACCCAGAGAAGGAACACTGGGAAATGAATGTAAATTGTTAGCACTACTGTGTATCTACCCAGGTTACTTATACCTTCGGAAGCTAATAATTAATGTGCAACTAGAAAATGGTATTTACACACATATATTGTATCTAGGTTATATTGTAACACATGTAAAATGTATGGGATTACCTGTCATCGGGGGGAGGGAGTGGAGGGAGGGAGGGGATAATTTGGAAAAATGAATAAAAAAAAAAAGAAGAAAAAAGAGAGCATATATAGGGAGGAGCTGACAAGCTCATTAGAGGAAAATCCTGCTCTTGGAGTTCAGGGAGATTCACAAGACAGAGACTTCACAAGCCCACTCTCTGGGAGGAGGAGTCAAAATTCATTCCAACTTCCACCTTTTGTGTTGACTTTAGACATTTGGAAAGAGCTCTTGGAACCAAGGAGAAAGACAGGCTTCTACTAAAGCTAACTGGGTGCCAGGAACAGTGAAAAGACTTTGAAGAGACAATAAAGGATTTGGACTTTAACTCCTGGCTGAACTTGAGGTGATTATTGAAACTGAACTGAAACAAAGGCTGTTCCCAGAAGCCCCTCAAGAAATCTGCTCCTAGAGAACACAACATTTTAGAGAACATTACATGGCACTTTGGGAGCATTTCGACTAAAGACATTTTAGTTTGCCCGTAGATAATATATATTTACAATCTGCTATCTCCCCATCAGTGATAGAATACAATTTGAACTATTGGACCCATAAATGGAAGCAGCTGATTTAACACTTTCAGTAATTAGACGTCTATAGCTTGATATTCTCTCCTATTTTGTCCTGAATTGCTAGGATCGGGGTTTTCAATAACTGTCAAAGCTAACTGAATTTCTAAAAGGATGTCTTCTCCCCTTTTTTTGGCTCTTTTAACTGCCTCTGGAACTAGTCTGTTTGATTCCTTTCTATAAGAATTTAGTTTTCCTTCAGATCTGTATTGAGGAGAAGCCTCTAAATAGGGATCTGTCAGTTCTATGAATTGTTCATTCTTGTTAACATTTAAGCATTCTATAGCTTGGGCCATGTCTTCTTCCTCCACAGTACCAGCAGACAGATCTACTTTAAGCATTCTAATAATTAAAAGAACTCCTTCTAGAGGCAGAAAAGAGATTTTTCAAAATATTTCCAAATAGAAAATATAGTAACTCGAAAAACTCCTGGCCTTGTTTCTCTAAAATATTCACTCACTGATTTTTCCCTCTGTCTTCCATTTCTCCATATGGCTTGTTCCTTCTTGTGACAATAAAGGACAGCATTTTTCTACAAAGTCAGAAAATTCCTGTAACTGTCTTTTATTAATTACCAATTCTCTTTCCTTCACTGGCTTCTTTAAGAATTTCAGATAACATTCTCAGTCCCTGGCACCTGATTGCTTTTGCCCCATTCTGATCAATATGTGCACTACATTGACCTCAAATTTACAAAACTCAAATTTACTGATAAGAAAATCTTGTTTTAGCCTGGAAGTAAACTAATTTCACCTTTTACCTTAATCCTGGAGCTCACCATGAGGTCCCTCTCTTCTGCAATGGCATTCAGGTCCCTGTCTAGTTGAGTCCCAGTTTAGATGTCCACTCCCCCAAATAGGATGAATGTGGAAACAAAAGTACAAGAGCCAGCCATGTACCATCTAAGCATTCCATTTATTGATCTGAAAGCCAGGGTCTGTATTTTCTCTAAGCTAATATTGCATAAACACTAGAGTCTGCAGGTTACTTAGTGAATGTTTCAAGATTACAGATACACATCCTGCTCTTCCTTGTAGCTTGACAGGAATATTAAACAGTGTTTAGGAGTAAGTCTGCTTATTGTAACAATCATAAATTGTAGCACTTGGTGGTAACATTCTACTTATTGTAACAGAGTCAAAAACTGTGTACTTCATGATGACCTTGCTCCTACTATATTATTCAAGGTGATTATCCCCAGAAATTCTGTTCTAATTATTGTTCTATGACAAATGACCAGCAGGGTGATTTCAGAGAGACCTGGAGTGTCTTACATGAACTGATGCAGAGTGAATAGAGCAGAACCAGGAGATCATTGTACATGCCAACAACAAGCTTATATAATGATCAGTTCTGCTGCACGTAGCAGTATTCAACAATGAGATGCTTCAGACCAGAACCAGTGGTTTAGCGCTAAAGAGATCCATCTACAACCAGAGAGAGGTCTGTGGGAACTAAGTGCACTCCACAAGAGAATATTTTCATTTTTTGTTGTTTGCTTACATTTTATTTTGCTTATAAGTTTTTTTTCTGGTGTCGTTTGATTTTTTGCACAGCAAGATTATTGTATAGATATGTGTGAACATGTAAAATTTAATCTATATTTTACCATGTTTAACATATCCTGGACTACTTGGCATCTGGGGAAGGGGTGAGGAAAGGGGGGATATTAGAACACAAGATTTTTTTATTATTTAATTTTTATTTTATTTTATAATAATAACTTTTTTTGACAGTACATATACAACATTATCCCTTGCATTTACTTCTGTTCAGATTTTTTCCCTTCCTCCCCGAACCCCCTCCCCCAGATGGCAGGCAGTCTTATACATGTTAAATATATTACAGTATATTCTAGATACAATATATGTGTGTAGAAACGAATTTCTTGTTGCACAGGAAGAATTGGATTCAGAAGGTAAAAATAACAGTTTACCCTTATTCCCAGTGTTCCTTTTCTGGATGTAGCTGATTCTGTCCATCATTAATCAATTGGAATTGGATTAGCTCTTCTCTATGTTGAAGATATCCACTTCCATCAGAATACATCCTCATACAATATCATTGTTGAAGTGTATAATGATCTTCTGGTTCTGCTCGTTTCACTTAGCATCAGTTGATGTAAGTATCTCCAAGCCTCTCTGTATTTCTCCTGTTGGTCATTTCTTACAGAACAATAATATAACATAACATTCATATACCATAATTTACCCAACCATTCTCCAATTGATGGACATCCATTCATCTTCCAGCTTCTAGCCACTATGAAAAGGGCTGCCACAAACATTTTGGCACATACAGGTCCCTTTCCCTTCTTTAGTATTTCCTTGGGATATAAGCCCAGTAGTAGTATGGCTGGGTCAAAGGGTATGCACATTTTGATAACTTTTGGGGCATAATTCCAGATTGCTCTCCAGAATGGTTGGATTCTTTCACAACTCCAGCAACAATGCATTAGTGTCCCAGTTTTCCCACAGCCCCTCCAACATTCATTGTTCCTGTCATCTTAGCCAATCTGACAGGTGTGTAATGATATCTCAGAGTTGTCTTAATTTGCATTTCTCTGATCAATAGTGATTTGGAACACTCTTTCATATGAGGGGAAATAGTTTTAATTTCATCATCTGAAAATTATCTGTTCATATCCTTTGACCATTTATCAATTGGAGAATGGCTTGATTTCTTATAAATTAAAGTCAATTCTCTGTATATTTTGGAGATGAAGCCTTTATCAGAACCTTTAACTGTAAAAATGTTTTCCCAATTTGTTACTTCCCTTCTAATCTTGTTTGTATTAGTTTTGTTTGTGCAGAAACTTTTTAATTTAGTGTAATCAAAATTTTCTATTTTGTGATCAATAATGGTCTCTAGTTCTCCCTTGGACACAAACTCCTTCCTCCTCCACAAGTCTGAGAGGTAAACCATCCCATGTTCCTCCAACTTATTTAGGATTTTGTAGAACACAAGATTTTGCAAGAGTCAGTGTTGAAGAATCGGCGATGCACTTTTTTGTTTGTTTTTTTGTTTTTTTAAATAAAGTTTAATAAAAAAAAAGAAAAATGGAAAAGAAAAGAAAGAAAGAAAAAGAAACACCATTCTATGCTCCCAATATCATCTTGCAAACAGAGCTCAGAAGGCCAAATAAAGAATAAATTCACTTCAGGTTTCACAGCAAATGCTCCAAATTTCTTTAAAACAATGACAAATACATTTTAGAGTGCTGTTACTTAGAAAAAGATGAACTAGAACATTTTTCTAACCTAAGACAACTTCCCATCAAGAAAGGTCTATTGTGAAGTAGGACCTCAGGAGTGTTTTAGATCAAGCCAGCAAAGTCCCAGCCTTAGCTTGATGTCCCAAACAAGGAGTAATGACTCTGAATCTGCTGCTGTCTTGGTAAAAAATATAAGGTATAATTGGTCAAATGGAAGCTAAGGCCTGAATGAGAAATCCAGGTAAAATCAATCTAAATATTCATAATGAAAAATTAGAAAACAATGTGATACATCTCATCGGAATAATAATTGTCCAGGAGAGACTTCCTAGACACCTTGTGCTAATATATTATGGAGAAAAAGTATTGGTATTCTAGAGGATAAAAGAGAAGTGGAATGAATACACTGATGACCAGCTGTAGAATTTAAAAATGAAATGTACAGAAACAGGGTAGTCAAATTACAGAACTTTTCAGTAAACGGGAAAATATTGCAAATATCTAGAAAGAAACAATTCAAGTATAGTGAAAAGATAGTTAATACACAAGATTATTTTCACTTTTTCTTTAAAGTATCAGAGTATTTAGAATATAAAATTCTATTCAGGAAAGGAGCTAGGAATGTAACCAGGAATCACCTGCCCGGTAAAACTGTTGATAAACCTTCAGGAAAAAGGGAGGAACTCAGTAAAATAGAGGAATTCCAAGTATTTATGGTGAAAAGACCAGAGCTGAACAGAAAATTTCACTTCCAAATAAAGAACTCAGGAGATGCACAAGTCATTAATCAGGAAATGGAAATAATAAAGCATTTAACTTGATTTATCTGCTTACATTTGTACATGGGAGGATGATGCTTACAATTCATGAGAAATTTCCCATTATTAGGGAAGTTAGAAGGAGTTTATATAAATAGAGTGCATAAGTGTGAATTGAATAGGAATATGAAATAATACTTTATGAAAGAAATTACATTAAATTAAAAAGTGGTTGGAATGTATTGGGAGAAAGGGAAAGGGAAAAGTAGAATGGCATAAATTATCTTCTATTAAAAAGGCAACATAAAGCATTTAGTAGACAGAAGGGAGGTGAGGAGGGAGAGTGAGTGAATATTACATTCATTTGAATTGGCTCTAAGAGGAAATAACATACTCATTCAACCTAAATATAGAAATCAATATTGTTTTGCAAGATAGTAAGAGGATAAAGGAATATGAGCAGGGACGAGGGTGAGAAAGGAGGGAATATTGTGAAATGTATGATGAAAAGTAAAAGCCTTTTATGAGGGATCAATTGAAAAATAAATAAAATAGAATAAAAGGGGAAAATGCCTGTAGTAATAGTCATTGTGAAAACAATTTTGAAGCAACTTCCTTTGTTGCAGCCAGCTCTTTTCAAATGTATAGATAAAGGAATGAAATATATTAAAATATGAGGTAGTTCTCAACTGATAATGATTAAAATATATGATATATGTTGAAGAGCCCACAAAATTATGCAAATTCTTCCATCAAAAACTAACACTACATGGCTTGAAACCTAAAAGGGATTAAGAAAAAAAGGAAAAGGAAATATATGTACAAAAATATTGATATCACCCGTATTCTTGGGGAAATAATTTTAAAGTGAGGGAATTCTCATCAAATACAGAATGGCTGAAAAAATTTTGGTATGGAATTATAATGGAATACTTTGATGATTCTGTAAATATGATGATCAGAAAAATCTGGAAACATGTTCACTATGTGTGTACATAGTGAAGAGGTTTAGAATTGGGGGTACCTAAATTAAATTAGGGTTTAATGGAGGTCTAGTGACAGGTTCTGGGTACAGAGAGTCCAATGGAGCTCCCCTGCAACCCTTTTGGATTCCACGCAAGGATACGGAGTTAAATGAGGTCTAAAGGTGGTGCAAGAGTCCCCTGTATAGGAATTTACAGACCCAAAAACCTAGATTGATAAAAGAGATTTATTTTGGTATTTGGAAGTAAAGTTAAAGTCTCATTAGTAAAAGATAAAGGTAGAGTTAAAAGGGCACCAGAAACAGAGTTATAGTGGGCAGAGAATCTTTGGTGCCAGGCATGGTGCTGGCATGTTTAGACCCTGTGCAAAGAGAGAGCTCCAGTCTGCATCTTTTATGATAGGGTCATTGGCTACAAGGTGAAGGGAGCTTGTGGGTAAAGTCCCAGGCTGTTTCCTGGCTGGATTTCAGCCAGGGTTATAATTATAATTGAATTCAATGGATTTAAGGACTGAGCCATCCCCACCTAGATAACACAGAAGAAACTGTTTGTGCTGGGAGTGCAGTCCCCTCACTGATGCAGAATCAAAGGAAGTTTTCCCCTTTAAGGATTTTTTGGAGTTTTGGGGTTTCCTCTTCAATATGAAAACTGAAAGGTAATTTTTACAAAGACCAGCAATAGAGTGTAGAGGTCACCTGCAAATAACTTTATTGTTTCAATAACACAATGATCCAAAACAACTCTGAAGGTCTTTATGATGAAGCTGTTGGTGTTACACAGTGTGTAAAAATTATTTTTAAGGGGCCTTTTCTTAAGCCGAGGAAAAACGCATGTATATTTGTCAACAAGATATTTATATAAATATTTTGTGTAACTACACGTGTGGCCTCTTAATGGTTCTGAAGTTAAAAAAGAAGGGAGAGAATGTGGAAGTCAAACATTTAAAAAAACATTAAAAATAGTGTTTTACATGGAATGGGGGCAAATAAAGATATCAAATTTTAGAAAAAAGAAAACTTCTTGCTCCTGGAACTCCTTTGATTCTTGTTCTGTTTTATGGTATTTTCCCAATATATCAGGAGAATCACAAGACATTTGGGAATAAAAATGCAGCCCAGTAACCCAGAGCTAGAGGCCAAGATGGAAAAGATCTCCACAATCATCATGGCTTTCCCTTTGGAGCTCTGATATGAGGGGAGGAAAGAGATCCAGACACTGCAAAACACCAGCATGCTGAAAGTGATGAACTTGGCTTCATTGAAGGCATCAGGCAGGTTCCTGGCCAGGAAGGCTATGGTGAAGCTGCCCAGGGCCAGAAACCCCATGTAGCCCAGGACACAGTAAAATGCAAAGGCGGAGCCCTCGTTACATGTGAGGATGATGTACCTGGATTCAGAGTGTGTGTCTGCTTCTGGAAAGGGGGGAGAGGTCCCCAACCAGATGGCACAGAAAAGGCCTTGAATTCCAGAGCAGATGAGAACAACACAGTAGGGCACTCTAGGATGAAGGAATATCCTCATCCTGCTCCCTGGCCCTGTAAGCCTGAAAGCCAGAACCACTAAGATGGTTTTGGCCAAAATGGAGGAAACAGCCACTGTGAACACAACTGCAAATACTGTTTGCCGGAAAAGACAGGAAGCAGTGGTGGGACGGCCCACAAAGAGCAAGGAGCAGAGGAAGCAGAAGGAAAGGGAGATGAGGAGCAGGTAGCTGAGGTTCCGATTATTTGCTTGGACTATGGGAGTATCTTGGAATTTCACAAAGACCCACAGAACCAGGGCTGTGAGCAATGAGAGTGAAAGAGCTACAGCTGTCACTGCATTCCCCCAAGGTTCATTCACATCCAGGAAGGTCACAGTCTTGGGGAGGCAGTGATCTCTCTGCTCATTGGGATATTCATCCTCTGGGCACTTCTGACACTGCTCAGCATCTGCAGGAGGCAAACAAAGACTTAAAATTTAGATTAAATCATTTCTCTACATTCCCACCACAGGAAATAGTCAGGAGAGCTGCAGCAAGTCCTTCTGCTTCCATAGGACTCAAAATCCCATTCTCTCTTTACTGTATGACACAGTCACTGGTAAGTTCCTTGGTATACTTGTCAGATCAAAACTATTCTTTTCCTTGATCCCTGGTTGGCTTTTGTTCAAGTTCTCTTTATTTCTTTTACATAAGTGATGTTACTTTTTTTCTTAACACAATCACTAAGGACAGTAAGGTTAGACAGTGAAACCCTTCAGTATCAAATATCCTGGTTGCTTCTGTGTTGTGTTGGGCAACAACTCAAGTTGAAGAGCTGTTTGTATCTATACTTCCTCATTCTTTTCAGCTCCCAGGTTACACCTTTCCACAGTTAATATTGTTGAATTTATATGAACTTTTTAAACATTTTCTTGGTAGACACAGACAGTGTGTGTATTCTTGTCTCCTCTGTTGGAATAGAATCTCCCTGAATGAAGGATTCACCTCCTTTTTATCACTCTGTCCCATTATTTATGACCAAGTTCTTCTCCTATTAAATGACTATTGATTGACTGATTGATTAATAAGCTATTAAATAACTGGCAAGTTTCTGATAGAAAACTTTTTTTTCTTATTTTGGAATTGTTCCTTTTATTAATCCCAAGGGAAATGAAGCCTTTTCAGGATATATTAAACAATGAAAAGGTAACCCTTTAATACTTTCATTCCATCAATTAATTAAAAGGAAAATTGTCTTTGGATACTCCATTGGATTTTTTCACTAGTATTTGGAATATTGGATTGACCTTATTTTCACCCTCGCTTTCAGATCCATGAGACCTGAAATTAGCAGCTAGAATGCTTCAGTGACACACTAGATCCATACTTCAGCATTCTCTCATTTTCCTAAAATATATTTTTCTCCTCATTGTTTCTCCCTCTTTTTTGTGATGTTCACTTTTTTTATTGCCCTGTCACATACACAGTGAAGAGCCAAAGAGACATGCTAGTACTGCCTCAAATTACCAAGAAGTAGGGTTCCTTTCAGTAACTCACCCCTATGACTGGAGATTTCTCCTTCTGAGCATGGGGAGCAGCTGAAGCAACAAGGAGGCTTCCCCTCCAAAGGCAACTTCCTGAATCCAGCAGGACAACTGGCAGTACATACCGCAGAGGGAACCTAAGATAGTGACAGGAGACTGGAATAAACATTTTTAACTGATAGCTATTTATGTATGCAAAGAAAAACGCAGCTGTTTTTGCCATTCTGGTTTTGTGAACCACCTCCTCAGGTACATAATTAGAAGTGTATATGAAGATGACATGGTCCAACTTACTTTTTTTCATTTGTCACCTCCTCTTCTGCAACGCTCAGTGACAAACCTTCTCTTTCTGAACCATTCACAAAAATGTATTTCACACCCTGATCATTTAAAAACAGTCCATATATTGGCCAATTACATAGAAGATGCCTTCCCCAGTCTCAGTCATAGATGTGGGACAGATCTCAACAAGATCCTGAAGTTTCTTCTTGGGCATGGCCATTATACTGCAAGTGCTGTTCCCAAAATAATGTGAATGTTAATTGCCTAAATGTATTTCTAATATGGACATGGTTAAACAAGGATAGCCATTAACACCATTATTATTCAATATTGTACTGGAAATGTTTTCTTCAATAATAAGTGATGAAAGAGAAGGTGAAACAATTGGTGAAGGAGTGATGTACACTTTTGGCAGAACAAGTGCCCGATTGTATTTTGGAGTGACAGAAGCCAGAAACATTTGGAATGTAATTTTTCAGCTTAAGACATCTTGCAATGGCTTCAGGACAGGCCTTTGTGGACAGCACAGGGTGCATCATGGCCCAGCAGAGGTGGGCTATATCTAGGACAACCTGGAGAAATCCAGCATTGGGAATTTAATATGAGGCTCTTAGCCAAAGTACAACAACAGTGCTTACTGTATCCTCATCCAGAAAGCCAGTGCATCAGCAGTTCTGATGTGAGACATCGAGGGCAAACATAGAAGAGACACTGAGACTCAGTGAACCTCCCCACCATTGGCCCACACAGTCAGTGAGAGACCCCTCTTCTTCTGCAAAAGAAGCTTGAGACACTCTCTTGTGTGTCTAAGGATCAGAGCTCAAATATTACAAGTGAGAAGAGCAGGATAAAAAACGATCTGACCATGAAGATGTATCAGTCAGGAAATATCATAATAGAAGGCTGGAAGAGTAAAATGCCTTTGAATAAAATCTCAGGGGGGAATGTGAACTCTTGTGAAGCTCAAAACCCTCTCCTGAAAAAACTCAAAAAAAAATCTTAAAAAAGAAATGAGAGCTAAAATGTGTAGGAATATAAATTATGAAGGAAAATTATGACAATTTGAAAATAAAAATCTAAGTGTAGAAAAGGAGATATGGAAATATCTATAAGAAACAACTCTTTAAAAAACAAATTTGGAAAAAATGGGAAAGATACAGATATTAATTATTTTTAAAATCTATTTGGTTGGGGGTAGTTATAAGATAGTGGCAAGAACACATGCATCTTCCTAAGCTGTCCTTTACCCTCAATCAATTTCAACAAAATTCAGTCTCACAATTAGTGCTTGACTGTCAGAATCCACGGATATTGAGAATACAACACATAGCCAACTGAAAATATCCTCGAAATTCGCCAGAAAAAGGTCTGTTTTGCTGGTGGATAGGGATAAACTGGGGTTAGGCCAGACACAGACCTAAGACAGACAGTGAGACCACAGGAAACAGCTCACGCTGAGCAGACTGGAGGGGGTGGGGTCTGCTGGTGGAAAATCTGGGGGGAGCACTTTAGCACAGTGTCAGCTACTCTACTCTTGCAGCACACAGTAGATCAGCAGAGAAGCTATAAACACAGGGGTAAAGGCTATAACCCCAAAAGGATAAAGTATTTCAGGACCTGGCCAAATACAACCAACAGCCAGAGTGTCTCAGTGTAATCCATGTGCAGTCCACTGCTGCTCCCAATCACTGCTCCCAGTGTAGATACTGCCTTCCCTCTGCTACTGATTTCAGCACAATGGCTAATCTCTAGGCAGCTTCTGGATGCTGTCCCCACTGCTGCTTCACTGATACTTCCTATTGTCTATAGAGGCAGCTTGGAAATACCAACCTGTCTCTCATAAGCAGACCATAGCTTTTTTTTTTTTTTAAGTGAGTAAAAAGGCAATGCATGCTCTAATTGTTGGGAGCTTCTATAGGAAAGAGAGCAGACTTCAGACCCTGAGGAGGCTAAAATCAGATTGGCTCTAGATCTAAAGGTGGATCTGATCTGGTCCCTACCACATAGGTAAATGCAATCTGACAGGAAAAAACTAAAATGCAAGGAAACAATAACAGAAAGAGAGGAAATGATATGTTGTGGTGCATATTAATTTCCCAGTGTTCTTTCTCTGGATATAGCTGCTTCTGTTCATTGGAAGAGATTTGAATCTTCTCATTGTTGAAGAGATTAATGTCTATCAGAATTCATCAAAATGTAGTATTGTTGTTGGTTCTGCTCATTTCACTTATCATCAGTTCCTGTAAGTCTCTCCAGGCTTCTCTGAAATCATCCTGCTAGTCATTTCTTAAAGAAGAATAATATTCCATAGCATGATTTTCTTCATTCACATTTTTATTTCTTTTTGTATTTGTCCAATTGAGTTTTTTAATTTAATGAGTTGTTTTGTTCTATGGAATGTTTTCCCATTTTCCCAAGTTTTTAAAAAAGAAGTATTTTCTTTTTCCAATTCACAAATTATGTTTTCTTTGCAATCGTTTAACTTTTCCAATTCACATATTCTGTTTGCGTGGGAATGTTTATCTTTTCCATTTCACAAATTCTGTTTTTAAGGGAGATGATTTCCTGAACCTCTTGCAAAGCTTTCCTTTACTTTCCCCATTTTTTCCTAGCTCTTTTTAAAGAACCTTATATGTTTACATATATTGTATATGTTAAATACATATACTTTAATATATTTGACATGTATTGGTCTACCTGCCATATAAAGGAGAGGGTAGGGGAAAGGAGGGGAAAAATTGGATTAGAAGGTTTTGCAAGGATCAGTGTTGAAAAATGACCCATGCATATGTGTTGTGTATAAAAAGCTATAATTTAAAAAATGTAAAGAAATGAAAATATGATTGAGAAAATTTAAAAAATAAAATAACTCCTTAAACATAAACTTGGATAAATTTTTTAAAAAGCCATGGAATAAAAGTTCCATGTCCATGACCATGGCCAATTTGTATAATTGGCCAAATACAAAAGGAGGTGAAAGACTGACAGAAAAAAAAAGTAGTTTACTAAAACTTAGAATCTGACAAATGGAACTGAATGACTCAAGTAGACATAAAATCAATGAAATTAAAGTAAAAATTAAGTGAAAATTTTGAAGGAAATATAAAATATTTCATTGGAGAACCTAATGATATAGAAAATAGAACCAGGAGTGACAAAATAGTAATTACAAAGTAGTAAGTACTAGATAAATCCAACCACAAAGTAAACAAGAAAGCAGTTTAGGAGGTGAATAGAATTTTAGAAATTTAGGTAAGACAGATCTCTGAAGACAATTGAATGGGGATAGAGAGGAATAGACCTTTTTTTTCTCAGTGGACCATATAGCACTTCTAGAAAAACTGGCCACTTCTTAGAGCATAAGATCCTCTGAATCAAAAATAGAAAAACAGATGTGCAAATGCTTGCTTTTCAAAATGTGATGCAATAAAAATTACTTCTAATAAATGACTAAGGAAAAATAGACCCAACCTTAATTAGAAAGTAAATAATTGAATTATAAATAATGAGTAAGTCTAACAACAGATGATTGATGGCATGCCAGTAATTATGCATTGAAGCAAAACAGTAAATGGTGAAAATTTATGTCTCTAATTGTTCATGGGTATAACATTGAGGAGATCAATGAACTGGTATTCAAGTAAAAAAGCTAGAAATAGAAGAAGTTAAAATTTCCAATTAAATTGTAAAACTTCTGAAAATTATATTAGAGATGGATACAATAGAAAGGGAGAAGACTTGAAATAATAATAAAATTGATATTTGAATTTTATGAAAAAAACACAACAAAATTGATAAAATTTTGATTAATTTGATTAGAAAAAGGAAAGAAGAAAACCAAGTTATCAGAATCAAACATGAATAGCATGAACTTATCATGAATGAAGTAGAAATTTAATCAAAAATTAGTAACAATTTTCCCCAATTTATGCTAATAAAGATAACATGAATCTAAATGAAATCAATGAATCCTTAGAAAACTATACCTTGTCCCGAAAAACAGAAAAGGAAATAACATAATTAAACAGGTTCATTTTAGAAAAGGGTAATAGGAAAATAAGTTAACTCAATCCCCTCAAAAAAAAATTCCTGGACCAGTGAATTCTCTTCATCATTTAAAAAACAATAAATTCTAATACTATTTAAACTATTTGGAAAAATGATTTAAGAAAGAATCCTACCAAATTTCTTTTCTGATATAGAAATTGTATTGATACGTAAACCAAAAAAGGCCAAAATACAAAGAGAAAATTATAAACCAATTTCCCTAATGAATATTGATACAAAAAAATTAAAAGTATGGGAAAAGAGATTCTAGTAGCTTATCACCAGACATAATGCATTATACCCAAGTGGGATTTATATCTGAAATGCAAGGCTGGCTCTGTATAAGCAAAACTATCAACATAATCTTCTATGTCGAAAACCAAAGTATCATATGTCATACAATTATCTCAATCCATGCAGAGAAATGATTTGGGAAAATGCAACATCTATTTTTTATTAAAAACTCTAGAGAGCAGAGGGATAAATGGAGTTCCTTTAAATATTATAAATACCTTATCATTAAACCTTTCAGCAAATATTATATGTTTATGAGGATAAGCTCAACACATCTACAATAAGATAGGGTTGCCCATTCTCATTACTATTATTCAGCAATGTTAATTTAACCAAATAAAACAGAAGAAAATTTTGAATGAATCTGGTAATTTGTGCAGGAAAACATATCACTCTTTGTAGGTAACATGACGTTATACATATAAAATTTGAGCTACTAGAAACAATTAACAACATTAACAGTTCCACAGAATGTAAAATAAACACAAATATATTATCAGTATTTCTTTATGTTAACACAAAACTTAGCAGTAAGGTATGGAAAGGAAAAAACATTTACAATAATGGTAGACATATAAAATATTTGGGAGTTTATCTGTTAAGACAAGCCATGAAATATAGGAATAGAATTACAAAACACTTTTCATACAAATAAAGTGAGATCTAAACAATCAGAAATATATCAACTGCTCATGTATAGGCCAAGGTAATCTCATCAAATGTTAATTGTAATTAACCTACTTAGTGAGTGTCATTCTAATCCTCCTGCCAAGACCTTGCTTTTTAGAATCAGAAAAATAATTTTAAAAGTTCACCTGAAATAACAAAATTTAAGAATTAATAAAATAATGAAAAATGCAAACAAATAAAGTCTAGAACTTATAGAAATAAAACTATTATTACAGTACCCTTCAAAGGTATTTGCTAGTGCAACAAACATAGTGGATCAGTGGAATAAGTTGGATGCACAATGCAGAATTGTCAACAATTATAGGAATGTAGTGTTTGATAAAATGAAAGACTGAATGTTCTGGGAGAAGAATTCACTCATTGACTAAAAGTGCTGGGAAACCTGAAATATAATACAACAGAAACTAGACACTAATCAATATTTAATGTATTATATTAAAATAAGAAAAAAATGATTCGTGATTTAGGCATAAATAGTGATACTATAAGCAAATTATGGGAATAAAGGCTGGTCTATCCCTTGGATATTTGGAGAAGAGAGGATTTTATGACCAAAGAAGAAATGGAGAACATTAAAAATGCAAAATGGATAATTTTGAGTAAATCAAATGGAAAACATTCTTCAAAAAAAAACTCAAGATAGCCAAGATTTGAACAGAACTAGTAAGATTGGGGATTTTTTTTTTCCTTTTACTGCACTCTCTCTTTTGAAGATCTCATTTCTCAAATAAATAAATACCTATATTAATGTATGTATGTACACACACAATACATACACACACACATATATATATACATATAATATATATATATATATGTTATGTATGTATATGAGTCAATTTTATAAAAATATAAGCCATTCCCTAATTGATAAATGGTCAAAAGAATGAACCAACTATTTTTAGATGAAGAAATTGAAGCCATTTCTCATCATATTAAAATATGTTCTATATCAGTAGTTCTCAAACTATGACCCGGGGGCAGATGGGGCCTTTATTCAGCCCACCAAGTTATGGCAAATGGGCTGAGGGGCGGAGACAGAATGTGAGCTTTTATTTTTACTATAGTCCAGCACTCCAACAGTCTGAGGGACAGTGAGCTGGCCCCCTATTTAAAAAGTATGAAGACTACTGTTCTAAATCAATATTGACTATGAAAATCAAAATAAAGGACACTTTCTCTGAATAAAATAACAGGAAAATATAATAATTAATGTTGGTGGAGATATGGAAAAATTTGGACGCTAATGAAATGCATTATGGTGGAGTTCTGGAATTACTCAACCACTCTCAAGAATTTTCAAAGGACTAAGACAATGTGCACATCTTCTTATCCAGCAGTGTGTCTACTGAGTGTCTATCTCAAAGAGATCTTAAAAGAGGGCAAAGAACACATAGATGAAAAAATGTTGTGAGCAGCTCTTTTTATAGGGACAAGGAACTTGAAATTGAGTGGATTCCCATCAGTTGGGGAAGGGCTGAATAAATTATAGCATAGGAATTTCATGGAATAGTATTGTTCTGTAAGAAAAGACGACCAGGATGATTTGAGAAAATCTTAGAAAAACTTAATTAAAATGAGGCTGAGTGAAATGAACAGAACCCTGACAACATTTTACTGAGTACTAAGATTATATGATAATCAGCTCTGATGGACTTGGTTCATTTCAACAATGAGATGATAAAAGATAATTCTAAGAGACTTTGGTCTTACTTAGTTGTGAGTGAATGTATGTATGAGTTTGTGTGTATGTGTGAGTGTGTTTGGGTGGGTTAGGGGGGTGCATGGGTGTATGTGTGAATTGGGATTAAGTGACTTGGTCAGGGTCAAACATCTAGGCAGTGTTCAGTGTCTCAGATTGGATGGAAACTCAGGTCCCTCTGGCCCCAGAGTCAGTGCTGTATCCACTGTGACTAAACAAGATTTGATGTACATAATAATAGAATAGTGGTGTGCTATTAGACATGATAACCTGGTTTATTTTAGGAAAAGAGGAAAAAAGTTGCATGAAATAATAAAAAAATAAAATGAGCCCAACTAAAAAAGTATTGGGCACAGTAGCAGCAATAGTTTTCTAAAAATACTTTTGAAGACTAAGATATTTTGTGTGCAATAACTTCTAAAACAAAGGACAGATGCAAGTATAAACAATTTACCTCCAAAGAGAGATAGAACATGGTTACTTTTGTTTTGCACACACACACACACACACACACACACACACACACACACACACAAATAGATAGAGACACAGATACATCTTTTAAAAAAAAATTAAGTAATATGTAAAGGAAAGTCATGGTTATATATTGACTCCTCTATGTTCTGCTGTGTACAAATTAAAGGCTTTTTCCTTCTTTGCTATATAAGTTGAAAAAATACAATTAAATATATTTATATCTGCTTTGGAAATGGCAAAAAAATATGAATATGAAATGGTACCCATAAATTGAAGATTTGTTGAACTACATATTATATTTATAGATCTGTGTGAATACATAGATAAAAATTACATATATGTATATATATATGAAACAATTGCTCTGTGTGTTTAACAATATACTTATGTAGATGTGCATAAATATAATAAAGTGTTATAGTGACGTAAGAAATATTAAAGAGGATTGCTACAGAGAAAAGAGGGGACAAATGTATGAACTTATGACAAGTGAAAGAGAACGAGGTCTTACATTCTAGCCATTTTCCCACCCTGCTGCACCTATCAATAATGGAGAGTACATCACATAGGTCAAGGTTTCTTCCTGTTTAGGAGCATAAATTAACAATAATTTCTCTGACCTTTGAACTCCACAGGTCCCACACTATGACATTTGCACAAATTGTAAAATCTTGTCCAGGCTTAGCTTCTGGGATAAAATCCCCCACGTACAGAATATAATCATTATAAAAATCAAAGTATACATAGTTCATAATGGCATACTGGGCCTCTATACGTCTGTTCTCATCCACAAACACCTGCTCACCAACAATGTTCTTAAACTGGGTGTTCTTCAGGTAGGAGTGTAGCTGAAAGAGAAGAGAGATGCTCATTAGTGAGCGGTACCTCCGGGAGAGGTACATGAAAATTTATGGATTCCTGTGGTCTTATTTTCAGGTGTGAACAAACATGAGTTTCTCCTGTGACACAGAAAGGACCCTCTGACACCCACAGGTTGCCTGCATCTCCCAGGTTTGTAGTTTGAGTTTCACACTCAAATCCTCATGATTTCTCACCCCCATTATATAATTTATTTCCAAGGTCTGCTTGCAATATCTCTCTAATATGTTGCCCTCTTGTTCTCTGCTACTGGAACATCCTCATGACTTCACACCTGGATTATTGCAATAGGCTCCTGGTGGGCGCCTCTGACTAAGCCTCTCTTATACTACCCTCCATCCTGCCTTGGAAGGGATTATTGTGAAGCACAGGCCAGACTGTGTCACTCCCATCCTTGATAATCTCCAGTGCTTTTCTCCCATCTCCAGCATAAACTATCAAACCATTTGTGTGACATTCAAAGCCAACCAGGAGCTCAATACAGTAGCCACTGATTACACAACACCTGAGGTTACTGCAGAAGTGGCAGTCATTGCAGCAGTTATTGTACCACAGATGTTAAGAGGGCTGAAGAGCTTGTCAGAAGGGTATCACAGGGGTCTCTTTTAAAGCCCTGGGACAGGACTCGGTTGCTTTGCCAGTACCCAGATCGAGCACACCTGCCTGGCTCACAGTTTGAGGGGGAGAAAGAAAACTAGCACATAAAAACATTTAGGCACAGCACAAGATGGATCTTCACACAGCTCCAGGGCAGGAAAAAGTGCTTGTGGTAATTGAAAGTACAGAATAGAGGCCAAGACAGTAATAAACAGATTTCTTCCAATATCAGACCACCTTGGGAGAATTGAAAATTCTAGCAACCTAGAAGAATCCCTGAAAATAGCTGCACCAAATTCCTGAAGCTTGGAACTTTGGCCCCTTTATCCTGGAAACAGGGCACTACTCTAATGCACAGGAAAGTCAAATAATAATAGGCTGGGAAAACTGGCAAAGAACCAAAAATGGTCCTAATCATAGAAAATTACTGTGATGAACAGGAAGAGGAAAAGTCTATACTAAGAAGAAAATAAAGTGAAAGCTCTTATATCCAAAGTCCATAACAAAAGAAAGAATAGGTCTAAAGCCACAGAAGACTTCTAAATGAATTTGCAAAATGAAGTCAGAGAGGTAGAGAAAAAAGAATGAATAAAAATGAGAGAGATGTAAAAGGAAGCAGAAAAAGACTTAGAAGAGAAAAAAGTCTTAAAAATCAGAATTCAAATTGAACAGGAAATATAGAGGCCATTGAGGAGAATATTTCTTTAAAAATTAGAATTAAGAAGGCAGAAGATAATTATTTTTTGAAAATTGAATACAAAACCAAAAGGAAAAAGAATGAAAAATAGTAAACAGTATCACAATGGGAAATGCTGACCTGGAAAACAGAAAGAAGGCAGATCATTTATGCGAGACTTACATTATGAGAATACACGAGTTCTACAATCAAAAAGAACATGGATTCTATGTTTCGAGAAAGTATCAAGTAAATTTCTCCTGCCTTCCAGAATATGAAGGGAAAAGAGAGTATGAAATAACTACAGATCATGTACTGAAAAAGATCCTCAAAGGACGTCACCAGGATATTATAGCCCAATTCTGGACCTCCAAGGTGAAGGAAAAAAAATAATGCAAGGATGCAGAAAGAAACACTTCTATACATTGGAGCCACATTGAGGATGAAAAAAGAATCCTCTCCTGCTTAATTGAAAGATCAGAGTGCATAGAATAGCCTAATTTGGGGAAAAAATAGGATCTGGCTTGCAAATAAAAATCACCTATCCAGAAAACCTGAGTCCATTCCTTCAGGAAAAAAATTGGGTTCCTAATGAAATAAAGCGCCTTCAAATATTTTTGATAAAAGAAGTCCAGAGCTGAATAGGAAATATGAAACCTAACATTATTTACAACTCTAACACTCTAGGAATGAAATTTCATAGTAACTGTATATGCTTTTTGACAAATATTGGAAACCAACAAAAAAAAAACTTTCAGGAATACACAATAAGAATAGTTTTAGAAATTGAAAAGGCTTCAATGTCTCATGTGTACCCCTTCTTACTAAAATACATACTCAAAAAATCATAGCTAAAAAGGCATCATTCTTTCCGTATTACCTGCCATGGATGAGGCAATACAGAATCTTCTTTTCCCAAGGATGTTTTCTTGGATTTTTTCATCACTATTTCATGGAGAGCCCAAGCCACAGCATATAAAGCATTGTAGATGTTGTAACTCAAGGGGGATGTGGGCCTGTCCATAAGGTAAAAAGGTAAATGTTTCAGGGAGCCATTTGGCAAATATAAATCTTGCTCTGGGATATCTTCTTGATCTGAGCATTTCAAAGGTGATGGCCTATGTGCTTCAATAAAATTGTATCTCCAGGTTAAAGGAGGAATAATCTCCTTTATAAAACTGTCAAACCCAGGTACTGGAGTAGTCAAGTGTGACAAAAAGAGATTAGCATAGAAAATGAAACCATAATGGTACAGGGCTCTTATTGTAGTGTCTGAATGAGATGTGGCAATCCACACCTTCTTGATTGGAGATAATAATCCTGTTGGCCTTCCCATAACTGTTAATGAGTCTGTGTCAGTATGAATGACAATGACTTTGACTTCTGAAATTAGGATCCTGAACTTGAAGGCTTCAGCTGTCTCCCTATTTTTTCGGTCACTGAGAGGGATCTTCTCTGTGAAGGACACACAAACACTTTTCTTTTTCATTTCCTCTCTCATTTCCTTGAGGAATTCCTCACCTCTCATATCATCAAAGACAATCAGACCTATCCAGTTCCATTGAAAATATGCCAATAAGCGGACAATTCCTCGGTGAAGAGAAGAGGATTTGTGGGCCATCTGATAGAGAGAAGGAAATTGGACTTTGTCAGTAAGACTGGAATCAAATGGACCATAAGTAACCTGGATGAGAAAAAAAAATATGGATGAGCCGGTGTATGCTGCTGCTGAAAGAACGAAAGTAAAATACATTACTCAAATGGGCATATTTTTTGTTAGAAGAAAGTTTTAGATTTTATTGTAAAGTTTTTCACAAATGACAATATCTCTCTGAAAGTCTATCTCTCTCTCAGCTCTCAAAAAGACAATGACTTATTGAAGGCATTCAAGCAATGAATCTTCCTTAAGATTCCCAAAAGAACCAGAATATATAAATTATTTCTTCATTTGATCTTTGTCCAACAACAAATTTCTAGAGTAAACCAGCTCTATATGATTGAGGCTGAAGACAAGGTTTTCTTTGGTGAATGAAAGAAAACCACATGATCAGCACTGGGTACTTTTTTGATTTGGAACAAAATAATATTCACCTGTAGATGTCATTACTGGTTTTAATTGTGGTATTTTCAACAAGAAAATCTAACTGGTTTCCAATAGGCCCCGAATATGTATTTCTGGTTTTATGAAATCAGAAAACTGAGATTCCTAAAATAACTTAGTGAGATCTAAATGAGTGGTAAAGGAAAAACACCCCCAGTACAATGTAGCTGAGTAGCTGACATCCTCCCAATCACTAAGGATGTGCAAGAATATGACTTTTCAAGCATAATGACAGCTCATTCTTCTTCATGTATCATTGGTATTAATAGAACAAACACGAAACAAAAAATTGTTTTTGCAACATTGGAGAAATGCAATTCAAAACAAGTTGGATGTAGCAAAGGACACCTATCAGATATGCAAATACTCCAAAAACATAAAAGGAAAGCAGAAAACATGGAAAATTTTTGTACGAAGTATCTCTGGTAAAATTCAGCAGCAAACTGGGCAAGGGAATTGCAATGTGTATTGTAGATTGACTTCATTTGTCAAATATTAAAGTTATCTCTAAGCATATGAAAAAATTCTAAGTCACTATTTTTAGAGGTGTGCACAGTGAAACAACTATGAAGTACCACATCCCACTTGTTAGATTGATTAACATAATGAATAGAGAATCATAAAAAATCCTGTAAGGCATATTGTAAACTGGGGAAATACGACACTGTTGCTGGAATTGTGATTTGATACAATTATTATGGGAAAAAATTTGAAAAGATGATTAAAAGGCTTTGAAACTGTTCATATACCTCCATCCAGCCATACCTTTGATAAATCCATATACCAATATTATTACGAAAGTGACAAAGAACCAATTTGAACTAAATTCATTAAGCAGTTGTTTTTGCTAAGTCTAAAGATTGGAAGTCAAATGCACATATTTCAATTGTAAAGTGGTTACACTAGCTACAGTGTATGATGATGAGGAAGTGTAAATAGGCTGATATAAATCAGAAGCAAAAGAAAATCGCTGGAAAGTTCTAGGTATAAAGATGTAAAGTGTAGTGAGCATAAGCTGGAGAGCATGCTACACTCGAATAGCACTATTGTGAATGATTTAGAAATTCTCATCGATGAATCAAGAAATTTTGAGAGAACTATTGAAGAAATAGAGGTTTCATCAATAGAGAAAGAACTGATATTGTCTGAATCCTGAATGAAGCATAGCATATTTCATTTTCTTTCTTTTGAGTTCTCTTTTTAAAATGACTAAAATGGAAATGGTTTTCATGATTGTACATGTATAACTGATATCTGAATGAATACCAGTTTATGTAGGGGGCACCATAAAGGAAGAAAGAGAAAGAGAATGGGGATCTCAGAACATTAAAAAATTGTTTTTGACATGCTATTATTGGAAGCAATGAAATAAAATATAGTAACAATGTGCTTGTAAACATTTAAGAACAAAAATAAATACAATTGTAAAATAATTGAAAACAGCTAAAACATGTCCTAAACTGCACATAAGTGGCCTAATACTTCTGTAAAGTTCTTATACACATGAAAACTATGGAAAAAAGAGCACGATTTAACACCCCATCAAACATTATACCTAACATTACTCTGCTCTATATATGAGCCCACATTACCTATCATGAGACAAAATTTTAAATGTATTTTTATTCTCTATGACACATCATAAGGCTTGTCCCAAAATTTGATAATCATTACCACAATCTTTGGCAAGAATATTTGTCCTATTGACAAATACAGATATTTGTGGATTGCATAAGAGGGCTGATAAAACCTCAAATCCACTATAACAAATAGTGTTTCAGATCTGAGGGTCACATATTTACACACACATCACAGTGGGAATCTGCCCTTTTGGTGAAGGAGACATTCAACTTATCCTGCCATGTTCTACTACAGTCCTCACAGGGTTCTCTTTTCAGTTTTGACAAGATGAGGTGCTTTCTGAAATGTCACTCCTTGCACCAAATATTTTTGCTCTCCTTCTGTGCCCATTAATAAAGTTAGGATCCTCTCTGAGAAGAGTGTCAGGAATGTTCTCAAACTCTTGTCCATTTGTAAATGTAAATATGAAGTTCTTGAAACAGCTCTGTGCATAAGCTTCCTAGTGCTGCCTAAAACAAGCACAGTATACATCAGGGCTCATGCTCAGTATCCTTTTATAAATAATTCTCATCTCAATAAATTCTGGACTAATTGTGAAGAACTAAGGGATTATGAAGAATGAGGAACATAGAATGAGGTATAAAATACTGAAAGTTCATTCAACTTAAAGTCAAGAATGGTATGATTTAATAAGTTCTCTTCTGTCTGTAAAATGTGTAGTGTGGAGTAAACACATTAACTTCTGCAATCATTACTGAACTTATCTGTATAATGGGCAAATATAACCGGTTTTGCTTTCAGATCCTTTCTTGGGTTGAAGGCTAAATGCCTTCTTGGCTCACAATATGGTTCCTTTTATAGGAGTTCATTTTCCCTGATGATGAGGACAATGGATTTGTTCAGTCACTAGAGAGTTAAACTGATGGAAGAAAATCCAAATTAATTAGTATCCCAGTTGATCATTAGCTGCATGATAACAATCTAACTTTTCTCAGTCACAGTACTCTCCATTGTAAATGGGATTTATAAAAATATCTTCATTATGAATTTGTTGTGAAGAACAAAAGAAATACATTTGTAAAACATTTTTTATTTTTTTAAAGATATACATAAATGCATCTTATTTTACTGCTTCTGCTCCTGTTACTTTTACTACTAATACTACTGCTGTGACTACTAGATTGTACAGAAGAACAAAGAATGTATTAGGTTCAATCTCATTCACCTGGGGTAAACGGTAGAGGTCAAGCAAGGTCCCCATCTGAACAGAGAGAGCTGATGTGGCTCCTCCAATGGCAGCCACAACCTTTCCTCCCTCTCTGCAGTTGTAATTAGGGAGGGGCTGGTGTGTTCCAGACAGCAACCTCAGGTAGTTCTCCAAGGTCCTTGCTTCACTGGAATAGGAGTTGTATATACTGTATCCCAAGGAAATGTTGGGCAACAGATTGGGATTCCTGACAATCTCGCTCAGGGTGAAGCCAGGCATGTAGACTTGCTGGTAATTTTTTTCAATATATCTGGTGAATTAATGGTAAATGTTATAGAACATTAATGCAAAACACACAGAATTCATTTCAGAAAGCGGACTTCGACAACATTTATAACCTCTCTCCATACACTTTGTTCCAGTATACTTTTTTTGGTAATTTCTTAAAGGGTGAGGACTACTGGCTTTACGTCCCAGTGAAACTGTTTGCTTGAGTCATTCACTGATTCCACAAGAAGACATGGATAATTGGTGACTCTAGAAGCCTTAGAGTATAATGGGAGGGAGAAATAAGGTACTGTGAGGCACGGTGAGAAAAGAATAATTAGATTGATTACAGTCACTAATATATATGGAAACTTTACAGTGAGACCATATTTCCCTGAAGAAATTAGGATAGATTTCATGGAGATCATCATTGTCTATGAAAACTGAGGAAATTTTGATATCTGGGTATTGGCAAAGAGGTCCTTTTAAAAGGAGGAAATTACACAACTAAATTCTAATAAGTGTGAGAATAGAATGTGCCACAGATCGAGACAAGCAATATTTTACTCAGATCCTATCTAATATCTCCTATAAAATGATTTCCTGGTTCGGCTTTTCTCTCTCCTCACTTTTTCCTTTTCTCTCAGGATCTGAGAAGAAAAGTCAGTTCCAAGATTTTGATTTAGTAGCAGATCTTCAACCAGGAGCCCAATAGCAAAAAACCTATAAATTTATTATTCTAGCCCATGTTTAAAAATTGACAAAACCTTGTAAAATATTCTTAATAGTGACTATCTCTCAGACACTCTGGAGTTATTTTAATGGATGTAAAAGGTTAGCGTTACATTATGCTCACTTATATTCAATTTCCATCAAATTATCATTGACGCTGACAATATAGAGGCCTTGCCTTCCCCATGGGGTGCAGTTCTCAAGGAAAAAATCAAATAATTCATAAAACATAAAAGGACATTTGTTTTAGAGCAGGATTGTGATTTAATGTTTCACCAGTGGGTGGTGACACTTGCCCTCTAGGTCAAACTTCCCACTTTTCCTTCCTAGATGCTGAACAGCAAATGGAACAAAAAAAAAAGCATATTAAAGCAGTAAAAGAGTAACCAATAATTAATATCGTTTAATAGCCTTGTTTCTTAGCCAAAAATATACACAACTCTAATGAAATGTTTATAATTAATTAATATTGATTTTTAGAGAATTTTCATTTATAAGTACAAAGAAAAGTACACATGAAAAAAGAATCCAGAGGAAATAAATAATGACATAAGACTACAGAAGGTTCAGAAAAGAA